>NW_017256341.1:6057-62908 GCF_001594055.1 Mycetomoellerius zeteki | reverse complement strand
CATTCCTAAAGAAATGCAATCAACCTCATTATGCAGTTTGACGCAAAACGATATGCGAACTTAGTACGATCGATAACGTGATTGACGAAGAGGGAGAGAGAAAGATGTAGAAGTAGAATGAAAAAGTGATAGGGATCGTTAAATTTTACTGCGTAATCGCATATTGATATTTGCGAGGTAGTAAAAAAAAAGTTATCGAACGACGAAATGTAAGATTGTGTAAATGCGTAAGCGTCGATACTTGCGTGGTTGTTAGATAACAATTCCATTCTATAATTAGGTTACTGCGCGCAACAAAGAAAGAATGTAGACAGAGAGAGGTTAAAAAAGGTGCCACTGTCAACTGCTTTGCGAATTGAGATAAAATATACTACGCGTCGAGTTAAGCATAATTATTTTGCATAGAAAAAAAATGACAAGAAAGAAGGTAGAGACACATAGTCGAATAGATACGAAGTATCTACTGGTAGCTGCGGAGATCAGTCATATATATTTTTAAGTCCATTTTTTGTTGGACTTTTTAAGTCCGTTTTTTGTATGATAAATGTAGATTTTTTTGACTATCCAAGAGTGTTCGAGGTCGCAGACAAAACCTGATATTTCATTCTGTTGCTAATTTTTGAAAGGCTAAAAATAACTACGTGAATTTTACTCACGTTAATTTTTCTTTGTTTTAATATCTTTTATCCTTTCGCGCGCGCGACTAATTATAATAATTTCATTATCGAATTTTTAATCTGGGATAAAGTCTCATTTCAAGTAATTAATTTATACACATGTATGTGTAATACTCTTATACATATACAGGGTGGAGCACGTTCTAATTAGAGGAATTATATTACGTTAAAAGATTTAATTATAATTTTATTTAAAAAAATGGCTATGACCTTTGTACATGTAATCATGAAAAATTAATTTTATTAAATTAATTTTACCATAACTTTTATCTCCTTTTAAATCATATAACTTTTGTCTAAAATATATTTTTTGTCCATACCAGGTTTCAGTTTTTGACATATTTCGATAATTTGTTTTAGGTATCTCGCTCTGTACGATACATTTCAACATGAGCTAATAAGAATGATTCAATACTTCGTAAAAATTATTTTCGAATAATAGCGTTATTTTTTTTAATAAAAACATTGATGAAAAGAGTATGTATGTGAGAACGCTGATTTGTTTAAAAATCAGTGTTTTAAAACAGAAAACATTAAAAACATTTTAAAAAAATTTAAATGATGGACAGCAAACGAGGAAGAAAAATGAGAAAATATATTTATAATCGACAATAATATTTATAACATTATTAAGTTTCAATTAAGTTATAAAATTAACTAAATATAATTAAATATATTTAATTAAGTTAACTATATTTCTTGTATAAAAAATATTCTTCGATTAAAAGAAGGCCCCCCGCGAGTATTTTTTACTCGATGTTACGTCTCTAGATAATTGAAGAACTGGATTCTCCAGATAATTTACTGTTCTGACGAACGAGCACCCTCTTGGATATAGGCTGTTTGACGTCACGCATCTTACGAACATAAAAGTCGCACGTCATGTCGTGATATTATACAATCTAAATACATTGAGTGTTGCAATGAGGTTACGCAAATCGGTCCTTCGCGGGTGGTCTTTTCCATCAGCGCGACTGAAACTTTTCCGTTATCGTAAAGATGCTTGATAAACAAAAACGGTTTCGTTCATTTTCGTCATTTTGTAATATACATAAATCTCTATTCGAAATATTTGAAATCCTCAAAAATTTTATACGTAAAATGAGATAAATATATATTCGGACGTTGACAAGAAAGAGCGAAGATGCTGAATGCAAAGAGTGCAAGCAACGCGAACAAATATATTACGTGAATTAAATACAAGTGTGAGAACTAATGCGTATCTTATCCGTCGTTAACGAGAGATAGAAAATAATTAACTTCCGCGTGTCGATTAATCATAATTCAAACATTCTCGTTATCTTGCGAGACCAAGGCGTCAAGCTGCGTCAAGAATCATTATCGTGCCAAGGTCGGCACGACGACAGTGATGGCAACGTCTCGGATTAATCGGTAGAATGGAAAGATTCCGTGTTATCGTGCGGGTGAATATCACGTTACGATTTGTGTTATCGGCCGCTACGCATCTTCGCATTTCCGTTCTGAAGAGTGGAGGCATACGACGACTGCATGATTCGCACGTATCATTGAAGTTCACTCGATAAGCCTCGTGTTTGATAACAAAGCTCGCCTTCCGTACGTAGTCTATCTATCAAAGAGAATTTGTTCCGCCAGGAAAATAGCTCTTATAGTTAATGACGAGCGTAGGTATACAATAGTAGCATCCGATCCATCTATAAATATTTCAATATAATGAATACCTATAATATAATATAAACCTTTGCATTAGTCACCGGAAGTGGATAGATAATCTCGAATGAGCGAAGCACGATAGACTTCTGATTGCACGCTAGAGAGTTTCTAATTTCCAATAGTTATCGTGTTATCAAGATCTTATCACAGGATAATGTTCTTGTGAAACGATCGATATGAATCACGTTATCAGTGGATCTCTTTTGTTCGCTCATGTTCTAATATTCTTTGAATTACGTATATTTTGCTTAATCATGTTGAACATGGAATTGTGAAATATGTGTAAAGAAGTCTATTAATGCTGCATTAATTAGTGCTCATAAATTGTTAAGCTACCAAGAAGGAAAACGCAGAGACGTGAGCTGAATACGATTTGTGACAATATGTTGTTTCGTGACAATGTTGTACGTACGTGTTCGAATATGAAAAGATGATTTCATAAACCTATAATAAATGAGCGCAAAATATCTTCTTATTTATTATGTCGCTTATTTATTATCTTAGAAAATAACCGGCATTTAAAGCTACAATTTATAACAGTAAATGATGCAGTTATCACGGTGCAATTATCGCGCGTGTTACATTATGGGGTATAATTTTCGTGTCAATTTCATTTAATCGTTAATTACATTCATTATCTGCGGAAGAATAAATTTGTGTTGCACATTACGTAAGAGTTATATTGTCAATAAAGTAGAACGTCAGAAGTAAAGTTATTTCTACCTTAGAACCACAAGTTTGGTTACTTAATCTCATATTTTTTCACCTTTCATAAAATATTCCTATGGTGCTGGACGTTAGTAAACGATATGGACTTATTAAAATGCAGGTACTACTATTAATAAAATTTTTATGCGGCTAGACACGTAGCCGGTTCGTGCAACCCGCGAGGTCGGTAAGTCTTAAAGGAGAACGACCGATATCGCGGAATAAAATATGGATCGATATATAGACATATCGGCCGATGAACTGGCATTCAAGAGAGAAGTTTAACTGTCCTCGATGATCTGTATGTGCAAAGTAAAAATAGTACACAAGTGTAAATTAGGGTGCGATAAAAGTCTCAAATATAATACAAATGCTTCAAAGTATTTGATTTAGCAGAAGAAAGAATTTGACTAATTGATCAATCAAAAAGTGCTTTAAAGCATTTGTAGCATCACGTTGACTGTATCCTTAATCATTATCCAGTTGCAAAAACTCCGACAAATAGCAAAGGTAATTTACTGATTGATGTTTCTCTTACTGTCCCCTAGTCTCAGCGATAAGTGTAACTTATCGCGCGTTACAGTTATCGCTGAGATTAGTAGAACTTGGGGACTTGGTCACAGTGTCGTTCCTTGAGCAACGTACTGCGAGATATTCTTCGCGTGAAAGTAGACGGCTCACCCGATCATTGAGCGACACCGCCCCGTTCTCGTAGATTTTTTAGAGGACAAAAATAAATTATTCCTCATTACGCACTGTTAGATATCAAAGGAGCACAATGATAATTCAATCCCTTAAGTTAAGTAATATTTTATTATTTTTAACTTCCATGTGTGTCAAAATGTAAATCACTCCATTTCTATGATTATTTTCAAAGTAAACATCGTCCATATTAACGTATGTATTTTGTAAATAATAAAATAAATTGGAGTCAAATAAAATTTAATACATTTTTACTTGAGTTAAATCGTTTACCTCTACTATTTCAGTCAAATTAATAATATATTGGGTAGGAACAGTCGTGACTTATAGAAATGATTAAAATTACTCAAATTAGGTATAATTGACATTATGAATTTAACAGTGCGCGTTTCTTACAGAAATTTAATACTGGAAGGTAGGACCGTGCAAAGAGTTTTTGGGGCCCCAGTATAAAGGTAAAGATGGAGCCCTACCTATTCATAAATTTCGTATTAAAAAAACTTTAGAGTTTAGAAAATAATAAAAGAGTATAATGAAATTTTTTATAAACTTTACGATATAATTAAAATTTTTATACATAAAAAACTTTTCTCTATACAACTATTGATTAAGCAATCAAAAAATTACAGTCTTTAATTATTTCATTTTCAATAGAAAGCATTGCACAAACATTTAGTCTTTCTTGTCCTATTATAAGGCGTAAATATGATTTTATAAATTTTAATTTACTCTCTGAAACTTCTTTTAGCCACAGTTGTAGATAGAATGAAATATATTCGTAAAGCTATGATTATATTTAGGAATATTTCTTCCAGATTATTTTTTATTATATAAAGTAATAACTCTTTTCTTTTCTTGCGTATTTCTTCTGGGACCTCTTAGTACTTCTCTTAGTACTTGGGCCCTGGTGCAATGCACCCTCAGTATCCCTCTTTGTACGGTCTTGCTGAAAGGTAGTGGTTAATATTTAAAATAAGCAATTTTCAGTATTAAAATAGATTTTTGTAAAGATTACTTGTGCTATATTCTAATACAGAGTGTTTACTACCTAGGAAAACCTGAAATTATCAGATTTTTTTTTCTATTTTTGAAACTCAGAGATTCTCATGGAATTTTACTCAAGTAAATTTTACTTTTAAATTTAAATTTTTTCTTTTTCTGAAAGCATTGCTTCTTTGATGTTTTTTAGGTACTTGATGATACAGAATATTGATCAATCAATTAACAATAAATATGACATACACATTCGAATATATTCACGTACATTTTCGTGCATTTCGCAAGTTTTTATATAAAAAAATTAAGATGATGCAAGACTCAGCAGAACACAGTATAGTTCATTGATGTTACATTTTAGTGTATCTTCTCTACACTATCTTATAGATTTCGCGGCTCCAATTATAGAAATAATACTATGAGAGAAAAATGTACTAAATTTTAATAAATAATTATTTGATTAGTACTAATATAATATTTATTTACGGAAAAGAAATATTTGCCAAATAAAAAATAATAGTTAAAAATAGTTAAAAAACTAATAGTTTTTGTACCAAATAAATATATGTTTACATTTAGTAAGTATTTAACTGGCATTATTTAACCAAATATTTATTAAAATTTAGAACATTTTACTTTCAGTGTAGATATATTTAAAATTCTTATGAAAATATTCAAATATCTCTTATGAAAAATTCCTATCTTTTATTAATTTTCAATATATGTATACTTTATTTGCATTACTCTAAAAAATTCTCTAATTTTATCTGGAATTTTGAACAAAAATACCTGGAAAAAATTCGGAAATTGTTAGGGAATTTTTTTTACAAGATTTTAGTAAACAAAAATTGCAGGTTTCGAGGTAGGTGTATTCGCAGTCGATGATAAAAATGAATGCATGATAGAATATTCTGTGACATGTAAAAATATCGGAATGCAATTTATGAATCAGAGCAATTTATAAATCATAGAAAATTATTTGAATTTATAATCTTTTGCTGTCACGATTCATCCTTCGTGCAGCAATGATTTGCATACAAGGCTCTTTCATTTAAGTTGGGAATTCAATTGTATGAAACTATTAGTTCTACAAAGCTATTGCAATTTCCTCTTGCCAATATACTGTGGTGATATTTCACACCGATATAGAATCCTCCTGTTATAGATTTCTCTCATCCTCATTGGCATTATCGATTTTTTAACGGTGGTATATCGAAGTGTAGGAGGTCATTTGTACAACGAACGTAAATGTCAGACTTTATCTACGAGGTCACGAATACCGAAATCGCCGGGTAAAAAAATTGTTTTTTTTTTTATCACAACGAAGAAACTTATTAATTATTTTTTTAAATCTTTTTCTCATATCCATAATAGTAAATTAAAGTGTCCTTCGAGTTTCCTGTATTCCCGACACTCCTGCAATGCCTCCCTCATTTCGAATTCTGCGCATATCTTTTTAATCTTCATCGGATCTCCGATATTCATCCCCGGAATATATCGAAAAAAATCGTAAAACATATTCTATCGCGAGAATAAGAACGTGATAGATTTCGCAGACCCCTGTTTAATATTCGCAGAAATTAAGTTAAGGATCCTCCCAAAATTCACGCTTCTCGTATCCGATCTCGTTTCGGCTTTGCGTACTTTTCTTTTCTTTTTTGAAACTTGTCGGTCCTTCGCGATTTCAACGCGTTACGGCTCGCCCCATCGTGAGAATAAGGGCACACCCGGGATTTACCTGCGTCGTCGAGAGGATCGATGAGGAGCGTGCTCCGCTCCGCCTCCACGCGCTGCGCCGCGCTCAGCTCAGGTCCGCTCCGTATACCGGTTTTCTCACCGGAAAAACGACCAATTATTAGCGGGATGTTTTCTCGAGACACCTATTCTTTTTTTTTCTGTTGAACGCTCGTTGTTTCCGAGGAAAAGCCGCTCGTACCGGCGACACCGAGAACGTGACGTGCGCTTCCCTGTAACCCCGCTGTAACTGGCGGATTTTCACTATGACGACGCGTGCCTGCCGACTAGACGACCAGTGACGTAACTAGAGCGCAGGGGCGTCCATTCGAGTGTACCCGTCTTCTTTCGCCCTTACCTTAAATCTTTGCCCCGTCTACATACGAAAGATACATGCAAGTTTGTGTTGTTCGAAATATAATTAAAATTCTCTTAAATAATCAACGATCAACGAATATTATAAATACGCTTCAAGTCTCAGAATATTTTTTTTAGTTAATTTCAAGTAATTTTTTTCACGAAGCTTTGGTAACATCTAAGGCACTAAAATAGTTTTGTATCCTAAAGAGCAACATTTTTTTTTTTTTTTACAGAAATTTTAAGAGAATGTTATAGTTATTAGTAATTTACATCACTATTGTTCCGATCTATAACGATCAGGTGTAAAAATCTATCTCAAGACACCTTGTATATTTCGTTTTGTCCATTCTTTTGTTCGTGAATTGAACGTAGTCGTCATGGTGGGTTTTGAATGAAACAGCTGACACGCCGGCGCAATCTGCGTACGCAATGAACAATCATTGGCTATTCCTATACGACCGTCGAAATTGTCCACGAACATCAGCGATGTGGAAATGTGGTGTTGTGTCATCAATATCACCTAATGCCGTATTATCTAATCTTGTTGCATGACTTTCGTTCAATGATTATTGATTTCAAAGATAGATACATACTGTAAAAAAATGTGAAAAAGAATGTTCGATTTATTTTTTTGAAACAAATCAAAATTTAGGCAAATGTTTGATGAACTCGAAGACGCAAAACTAAAGTTACAAAGATTCAAAAATTAAGAAATTAAAAATGATATAAGTGTGGTTTATTCATCAATTCAAGCAATTTTATAATTATTATATGTAATATATAAAGTTAAATGTCAAAATGTGATTTTGAAGAATTGAAGAATTCGACAATTTTAAAATTGATTGGTTTGATGAAAAGGACAGGAGACTCAAACAAACATTCAAATATCGAGAAACAAAAAATATCATAGTTAAAGTCTAATATCCTAAATATCCAGACAACAAAAAGTATCTATTTAAAATCGGGTCATAAGACGTTTTTTGCGTCTAAACGACTTAAAGACGTCTTATGTCACAATTTTAGACTTTATGTTGTTTGGGTATAAATTAAATGTTCTAGAAAACTTATAATTGTTAACAAAAAGCTTAGAAAATTGAATATACACATTAAAAATATACATATATAATATTGCGGAATTGAAGAATTTGAAAATTTTAGAGAGTTGAATCGTGCAAACGCGCGCGGTCGATAAATTCAAGGACGCGGAATTTCTTAAAACTTACATTCGCGTAGAAAATTAAAAAATACCACTAAATTAAGATCTATATATATTTTTCAAAAAATTCGTAATTGCTATTGAATATACATACATAAAACTGAAAGTATAGAAAAATATAATATTATATAAAATCGAAAAACTTGAAAATTTTATACAGAGTTGAGCGACAAACTCGAGGACGCTCAAAGTTCGCGAAGATTCAAAGATCGAGAAAATAAAAATGTAAGGAGATTGAAAGATCCAAACATTCCAAGATGCCTTTAGTGTCATTGTGCAAAGCTTATACAAAGATGACAAAAGCATAAATTTTTTATTCGTTCGATTCAAAGACACTACACTCAGAGAAAGGTTTCTTTCATTCAAAGAAATGTTTCTTTGCTATACGATTAAAGAAAAAAATTTCTCTCTTTGATTTGAAAATAATTTTTTTAAATCAAATAAAAAAGTTTATTTGATTTTAAAAAATTATGTTCAAATCAAAGAAATTTTTTCTTTAACCGTATAGCAAAGAAACATTTCTTTGAATCGAAGAAACCTTTCTCTGGGCCGGAGAATCCATAGGTTACGTTTACACCGTGCGCTTAGTGTCTTTGTTTAACCTACAGGATAAACAAGGACATCTATTGTATAAGCCGCGGCCTAAATGTACGGTGTAAACGTAGCCATAGTCCGTTCTTAATTTCAAGCAAGATCTTAAGATGCTAATACGGCTCTCTGATTGGTTCATGCACTAGCTTAAGACCATCTCGAATCTTGAACACCGTCTATGAATTCCGCCCTAGATACGGCATTGCACTTGTAATCACGACAGCGCAGGCGTCGAAGAAGCTGCCTTATCAACCGAGATGACATCCCAACGCAGGGTCTCGCCTTGGCCGTGTTCGAGGAGTCGTCGCGTGAAAATGCCGGGGAACATCTTGCAGCCGCACGATCGTCGCGTGTGATCGTTCGTATGTGAACTCTCGCGAGTACACCTTACAATTGGAGCACCTATCGGCGATCGAGAAGCTTATTGGAGAATCGGTAAGTTGGCGATCGATTGGTTTTAACGAGTGTGTACAATCGAACGACAAATCTACTACATGTCTGGCGAACGGCAGGAAATTATCGGCGAATTGCGAAACGGCGCGCGTAATCGTCATGGTAAATCGTTGAGCTATTTTATAGCCTGTACTCCGGTCAATGATGATGGACAGTAGCGTACGAAAGAATTAGAGAAGGGAACGGGGTGAAGAAAAGATAAGTACTAATTATAAAAGGAAGAAGAAAGGCACGTGCGAAAAATAATTAGAGAGAATTTTTGATGCAGAGACTGTTCCTTTTCTTTTTCTCTCTTTCTTTGAAATGTTTTCCCGCGTTTTAGCCACATTTATTATATATATATATTTTTCTTTATATCAATTAATTAATTTATTAATTAAAAATATTAATAAACATTATTGATAACCCTTAGAAAAATTTAATACTCTAACTATTAAATCAGTGAAAAATTATTTCTTTTGAGTATTAAAAATACTATTTTTAATACTTTTAATATTAAAAAAGAAATAATTAATTATAACCAATTTAATACATATTACACAGTATTAAATTTCTCGAAAGAAAACCGAGGAGATAAATAAGATAAAATCGGATAAAATAATTCTATTGTTGTGTTTACCGATAAAATGATGAATCTGTTCCATTGTTTGGAAGATTTTGCGATGTTAGAAATCATAGTCGTAAGTGCGCATAAAATAATGCTAACTGAATATGACGATTTTCCAAATAACTTCAAAAGATTCCTTTACTTATTCTCCCAATTACTTCAATATTTAAGTTATTTCATATATATATTTCATATGGGATAGAATTTCGGTAAAATTGAATCTACTTACTACTTAGAAAATATAGTGTTTGTGAGACAGAGCGTCATTAGTTAGCTTATAATATAATTAATTTATGACATAATGTGATTTATAATAGTATTGCTTAGGACAGGTCTAGGAATTATAATTTATTTCACGGATGCTGCTGCGTACATCTCAGACGATTAGTCATCGTCAGAATTGTTCATATTCATGGATTCACAGATACTTGACTTTATGAATTCAAAATCCATTGACCTTTGTATTTGCATATCCTTGAGTTAAATCTTTGATATTTAGATCTATTAGATTGTTTTATAATGATTGCATTTTCAACAAATTATGGATTTAGATTTTAGATCCGAAAATTATTTGTTTAACGATTTCATAAAATTGATAAATCACCTGTTTGAATTTAAAGACATTACATAAATAAAATCGTGTATCATTATTCAGAAAATATATTATGTGATTAGCAATTATTCAGAAAATATATCATTTGATTAGCAAGTTTTATTTTTAAGAAGTTTTTGCTAGTTCGATTCATTATGTATGATTATGCGGTGTTTTATTTTATTGCAGATATGTTTTATGGATAGCTCTTCAAATATTATAATATCATATTTTCAACTGTTTTTTATCTTACTTCTCATTAAAATAAACTTTCTGTTAAATGATCTTGTGCATTTTTAATTGTATTATTAATTGTAAATATAGTACAATAAGATTATCTCTCATAAAAATTTATTAAATACAATTTGAAGTTATTATTATCAGTTAGATTCGTTATAGAATTTTTTTTAGTCGCTGTGACTACTAGAAATTTTGGATTTATAAATCTTCGATTCTTAGTTGCAGTTAGTTGTAGTTTTATTTTTGTTTTCGCTAAAATACCAACTTAGAGCGATTTGAAAGAAGATAGTTTATTACTTTTAACGTGCGTTTTTAATCTACCCCTGTTATTATTTTGAAAACAAATGTTTTCCAATCGTGCAATCATGCTTTTCACACTTGGGACTCGTTTTGACATTTGCGATTAATGCTCCACTTTGTGGAAAAGTCGCGCCCGTGGTGTTCAGTATAAACCGCACTCATGTCTCGTTATTATTTTACTCCAGTTGACGATAACGGAGGACATCACAATGTTGACGTCACTTCGGTTGAACGAGAGTGAACTTCTAGTATTCTATCTCCCTCTCTCTCTTTAAGAGACGTCATAAATGACGTCAGACATTTGGAAAATCGATTAAATATAGGCTCGTCCCAATTTTCAATAGGAAAGTTTAATAATAGCCTAATAGTGGAGAGATGATAACGAGATGATTCCAAGACAAAGAATAATAGGATTTATTTCCTTATCTATTTCTTTATCTATCTGTCTATGCAAAAGAGTCTGATTGCATTGATTAGAATTCTGGTTGAAAATACATAAATTAGAATTTTCTAGTTGAATCTATCATAATTTTAGTTGATATAATCTGAATTCTAATCGATGTGAGTGGAATCTTCTGGCTCATCCATTTTCAACCAGAAATTTTTCTCAGTGCATCCATATCTTTGCGTTCATATTAATTTCTTCATTATAACTTTCTTTTCTTTGTTTTTCTGTCTATATCAAATATCCTATTTTTTAGTTTTATTGTCTTAAAAATGTTCTATTTATTAAAATAAATAAATATAAAAGAAAAAAATAGTTTTATATCAGTTTGTCAAAAAAGATTGCTCATGAACTTTTAGTGATGGAAACGCTTACAGAGAAAGCTCGTTGAAGAAAAAGTGCTACTTTAGTACTTTCAATTATTCATTCCATCTGTTTAATTATGGATATGGCAAGCCCGTTGTTATATTGCGGTTAATGGAGATGTACCATATGTACAACGCGGCCTCGGAGAATCTCGCGTGCCGAGCGACGCAATTAGGTTTGCGCAGTTGAATGATGGGCTATGATAAACCGCATATGTCCACTACTAATTATGATCTACAATAATTAGAAATTGAGATTCAAGAAGCGTGGTCGATTTATTTTCCGACAGCGTTCGTGCTTCGAAACAAAAATTCTTTTAATGGTTAATATAAATACGTGACGACAATAAATGCACAAGATGCTTTTAAGATTGAGCATGCATTAGGATTGAAGAGAAAAATCTCGAAAAATTACCTATCGCTTATCTCCCAATGACCTATAAGTCTCATAAATTTATAAATTAATATAAATTTGCTTAATGCTTCGCAGAATTTCGTTCCTATGGACTTTTTTTATTTTAAGGACTTTTCCATTAAGTTGTTAACTTGATTTTACATTTCTCTGTTTTTTATTTGATTCTTTAATTTTTTGGATCTATACGTATTCAGAATTTTTCTTTCTATTTCCAGAGCTTTGTTCTCGTGAAACATTCCAGCTCTCTGAATCCATTGTTTCGCATATTTTTTTAAAACGATCTCTTGATTCTGCAAACTGTTGAATACATCACATGATGTATGTGATTTAACAAATAATCTTTGATATAAAAAATGAATTTGTATTATACACGCGTTGTAGTGAGTTCTCTTATTTCTTGTAGCTACATGTATGATATGTTATACATTTGATGCACGAATGAATAATATCATCTCTCGAAAAATGAAAACCTTATTTTAACAGGTATATTGAGTATATAGTTAGCTTTGCCTTAGAAGTATAAATAATATTTTAGAAATGATTTAATAAACAATCAAAAAAACAATAAATCAAGATTTATAAATAACAAAATCATATTTTGAAATTAATTTTGAGCGGATCTTTTATACCAAGTTTCTTGATAGGTATATTTCAAATTAGGATAATGACCATAATCTTTAATTATTTGATAGCAACATTTTAAAAGGTATGAAAAATATGATACAAATTTTAATTCATCTTTTTGTTAAAAAAGAAAAGTTCTTTTGTCAAATTTGCACACTACGAAGCCTTCTATACACACTTGATTTCAAAGAAGAATAAAGTAAATGTAAAGCAGAAATCTTTTTTATGCTGCAAATGGTAATTGCAAATTTCTTCATGTTACAATAAAGCAGTACAAGTCGCTTTTTGAGAATTCTAATGACAAAGGAAACATTTATATATTTTTTATAAGCGATATATGAAATCGTGGGACTTATGCATTTGGAATATTTTTTGCGCGCTTTGCGTGTATTTTTATTTGCAAATGTCACTGCGACGAAAACACAAGGGAGAGGGAAGGATGCGTTACGTTTAACTACTGGAAAGAATCAAGGATATGAAGTAAAGAAAAAAAAGGAAGTGAAGGAGATTAACGAACATCAAGGTCTTAGCTTTTACGAGGCAGAAACTCATTTGTAGCTCAGCAAATTAGTACGTAGATCTTTTATGCGTCGCACATTTCGGCCGGATGTTGGGTCACACCGGGAGTGTGCCTACTCTCGGAGGGTGAAAAGGAAACTTCGATCCGCCCTTTTGAAATGTCAAAGGTTGTCGCGCAAGTCGCATCGACGTACCCCCGTTTCCCAGGAAAGCAGCCCCGTGCGAATCTGGTAGCATTGTCTCTGCTCGTTCGCAGGATAATTCAGTATCATCCGCGAAAAAGCAAACAAGCAGAAAAATAATATTTCGGATGTCTGTTTAAAAAATATTAATACGGATCTCAATAACAATGGCTGCGTTCAGCAGAGAAAGCAGCTTTGCAACTGTTGTAAAATTCTTCAATACGATTGGTTCTTGCTTTTGGTTCCTTACAGATCTAAACGTATAAACCAATATTGAAGAATTTTACAACAGTTGCAAAGCTGCTTTCTTTGTTGTACGCAGCCAATCTCAAGATCAATAATAATACGCTCCGATTTGGGACACATATTCATACATATTTATCAATAAAACAAATAAACATCGACGAGGCGTCAATGGGAAGGAAATCATGCATAATTCATGATGGATTTCCATACCGTCGAAAATCAAGTTTACGAAGTTTAATCGAATAAGTATTGTAAATCTCTCTCCGTATATAGGTCAACACTATAACAAATGCGCCCGGGGAACGGAAAGTCTTATAAAAAAGATGCATAATCGATGGCCAATACATTTCTGGTAAACGTGCAAATAAGTTAAAAGTGGGCGTTCTTATTTTATCAGCAAAAAAACTCCTATGTCTGTCGGGGTTAATAATAATCTTAACGATTCGCCGTGATCGATGCTCGGAGCCTTTGATATTTTCGCACAATTATTGTATTAATATCGTACCGGAATATCCGAGCCACGCTTCCCTCGAAAGGTCAGATCGGTGACATTACGATTCCATCGAATTCTGAAAATTGCCCATTCGTCGACCGCGAAGTGAAAAGACAAATACTCGCGACATCCGAGAGGCGTAATTAAATGCCACGCGAAAGATCCGAGGCAGAATTGAAGCTCGAGCCCTTTGTCGTCGGCTCGCAAACAATTTTATTTTCCTTCGTTCGCTCGATATTCAGTCTTTATGGGAATGGAAGGCCAAATAGAGTTTCTTGGCGGATGACGCCGGATATTGCAACTAGGACTAAATTTAGATATGCAGGCCTAAATTATCCCTCTCGTTTCTTTAGAGAACGCTGTACAAATATATACGAATTCTTTTTTTACATTCATATTAGATTTATAATATGAATGAAAACAGGACTTTTTTTTCGTCGTAATATTTTGCATCCATTATATAATAATTATATGTTATAATACTATGTATTGTTATTATATTATCATAAAATAACACATCATTTTATAATTACATTATAAAATTATGATTACAATTATAATGTATCATAATAATACATAATAATTATATAATTGTATTTTATTTCTCATCAGATCAACTCTGATATATTGTATAATAACAAGTATTATTATTATTATATTCAGATAAAGTTGTTTTGAAGAAACGATTGCGACCGAGCAACTTCCAAGAAAATATTTGATCAAAGAGGAATATGTGTTGCGAGAGGCAAATATGAAAATATTTTCCGCGGGAAAGGCAGGTGGCGGATTGTTTTCCAGCTTCCGTCTGGTCCAGACATAGTGGCGTATCGATAAAGTGCGGATTAAACGATGTTCCCGTTTATCACGTGACGCATCCGTTCGTAAGCGCGACGTCTTCGTGTTTAAGTGCACTCTGCTATTAATCTCATCTTCTGGAGGGATTAAACGGACACATTTTCTTCAACGTCGTTAGGCGTTGTCGTAACAAAGAGTATCGAACGTTGCTTTTAAGGTTTCGCAAGCAATGTCGAGTGTTATATTACCCAACCCAAATAACACATGTTACAAATCCAAGTTTATTTTCTATTTTTCATAGATTCTACGTTTTCTTGCGCGTATAAAAATATAAATATTTTTTATGTTCGTTTCCACCAATGTAGATTAACTTTAATCTTGGTTTGGCTCGCGGCTCGATAGTCTGGACGCACCCTAAGAATCAATAAAAAAATAAAGAATAGGTTGAACCGAGATTAAAAATTAATTTACCTTAGTAGAGCAGGCATTAGTTATTCATTCGTACCATAGATCTAATGCCCGTATCAGACTACGGATTGACGATTACGATTAACGGTTGCTCGATTCTACTTCAACTAATCGATGTAGCGAGTCCATCGTAACTGGCTGAAATAGAACCGGGCAACCGTTAATCGTAATCGTCAATCCATAGTCTGATACGGGCATAATAGGTATAAACTACACATTCCCTGTGATCTTAGCATCTTTCTGCTTCGTTAGAAATAATTGAACATATCAGTGTTTCTCTTCAACTCGATACTTTGAAGAGAAAAAAAAGGAGAGAGATATTCAAGCTACCTCACTCTTTTTAAACTGATAATGACAACTTCATAGAATAACCAATCAAATTTGAGTTCAAATTTATTCCCCTACTGCGTATTCATGGAAATATTACACCTATCTTATGTTTGATTACGTCTATGGTTCATACTGAATTTTCAGCAAACTCGCTACTCAATGGCTGCGTTCAGCAAGACACAACAATTTTGTAACTGTTTTATGATTATCTGTTGAGATAGGACCATCCTCTAGATCTAAAAATATAACCCAATCAGCACGAAGAAAACTTCCAACAGTTGCAAAATAAACATTCTGCTAAAGCTGAATGCAGTCACTTTTTCTGCTCCTAAACCATGCATGTCAATCGACTATCGCGAAATAATCATGACGATAACTTCAAACGAAAAAAATCTCCCCGTGATTAGAATCTTTAGGTCTCGATTGCGCCTTTCACCTCGAATTTCCCTTGAGAGAATCCGAAAACGCAACCAAGAGGAATCGTAACGCGAGACGTAACATTCGTTGAATGATGTCGTTCGCTCGTATCTGGAGACCGTCCGATTTGCGGTGCCTAACATTCCGACATTTCCGACGAAAGCTCGGCATGTTCGAGAGATCGAAGGGCTGCGACTCGCGAACCGTACCAGAAACGGATCCTTGCTCCTCGCCGATGGACGATGATCCTCACTGCGATCCTCCTTGCCCACCGTGCCCTCCACCGTGGAGACCATCGTGTCCTCCTCCCCGGTCCCGGCCATCAATTTATTACCCGCACGCCGGTAACGTTGGGAATTCCTCCATGCGTATCTCTTGAACTTTCTCAATAAATTCACAACTTGGCGCACTAGGAATTCTGCGACGCCAAGATTTAGATGACTTGAAATTAGAAATGAACGATGATCGAAATGGAGGCTATATATGCGGAAAGAATGGTTTTGCTAAAGTATTGAAACTTATTTAGTTAGATTTGAAAATAATTTTGTTGGACCATCAAAATAATTATGCGTTAATGACAAGGCTGCAAGAAGTTTTAATATTCTAGCGATCAGAGTTTGAGAGTGCCTTACATAATTATTTTGATACTTCAACCAAAATTATTTTCAGATCTGTATCTAGCTAAATTTTTAGATACTTCAGTAAAATTGTTTTTTTTATGTAAAATGAGAGAGGACAGAATCATGTGTTACTTTAGAAAAATAAAACTTTGAGTTTAAATTATTATAAATTTCATTTATTACGCGTATAAATACATATATAGAAGATAACATAATTATTTTTTTAAAATACGTAAATTAAATACAATGTATGATGCAAAAGGAGAAAGTTATTAAATATTATACTTTAATCAAATTCATATTTTTCTCGGTTTCCTGCAGATTGAAACAAAATTTGAATACAACTAATTAATGTTATCAGTAATAACTCGAAATCTAATTGAATTTGCTTTATTTTAATATTTCGCCCTTTATTTCGATATTACACGTTCATCAAGAGAAATATTTCATAGATTGAGAATTTGGCACAAATTTAATTTATCGTTAACAGAGATGTAGAGTGCAATGCAATTTAATTTCGCTGTGGAATTCCTAGCGATATTATTAGCAATTGCATGTAAATAACAATACGATCGATTGTGAACAGATCCACGCAAGCTCTTATTTTGGCGTATATTGTCCCTCTGCGTCGCGTTACCGATCGTCGTGATTATGTCGATGGTTACTTATGCACAGCAGCAAGAAAAAGCAAAGCAGCCGAGGGAACCGTTCCAGAATCTCCCGTACATGTGTCGACGGACTAAGGTTCTAGTTGGTCCCATTTGTTAGAACTGTCAAAAGAAATAAGACTTAAGGAATCTTTCTACCATTACAATCCGGTGGTTACGCGAACTTAGATTCTCTCGTGTGGATTTCGTTTTATGATTATAAATGTCGAATTTTATAGTTGATTCTTCATCAGCGAGAGTTTAATCGTTGACAAAGAATCAAATAGTTGTATTTCGTATATAAATTTATAAAATCATTGTAGATTAATTGCAGAGCGATTGTATTGCAGACCGCTCACGAAATTTATTATTGTATTCAATTAAGTCGATCA
This sequence comes from Mycetomoellerius zeteki, assembly GCF_001594055.1. Lineage (NCBI taxonomy): Eukaryota > Metazoa > Arthropoda > Insecta > Hymenoptera > Formicidae > Mycetomoellerius > Mycetomoellerius zeteki. The sequence continues at coordinate 45,082 of NW_017256341.1, read as the reverse complement.
AATATGAAGATAAGATATTATTAATCTACCATTAAATCACATAGCATTGTTCTTGTAGAATTTATATTACAAATTGCATTGATTAAATATAAAGATGAACATAAAATATATATTTGCTTCTGTATTTTTGATGCACAATGAAAGTAAGAAAGTAAATCAATTTTAATTAATCTACTTTGAAAATATTATTCTTCAAATATTAAATACATAACTGTCTAAAGAATTTGTATCCATATTTTTTTCAAATTTTGCAAGATGATTATATTCTGGAACTTAAGTCTTTATTCAGTCACATTTATTTATCACGGTAATTTATTGTGTCTCTGACAGCTAGACCAATTTTTTTGGTAATTTCAGTTACATCGTCCGACAAAATTTTACCTTTTTTTTTGCAACACAAATGTGAAGAGTCATTTTTGATTTACAAAAATATGGACAAAAGAGCCTGCTGAATACAAATCTATTAATAAAATTTGACTAGGTACAATTTTGAGAAAAATGGGATTAAAAAGATAAAAAATGATGATTGAGGGTTTTCATGACGTTGCAGCGCTGGTATCTTTTTTTTTCTAAATTTCATTAATGTCGCGCAAAAGTATCAACTTGTAGTTTTAAAATGCATTTTAGTTCGTTTCAATATATGAATTTTCATTTTCGAGTTATATACATATATTACAGTAGATACACGTGTTACATGGGAAATACTATTTTTCAAATTATATCTTGAAAACGAAAACTGCATCGAAACGAATTAAAATGCATTATGAAATTAAAAATTGATATTTTTGCGTGATATTAATAAAATTTAAGAAAAAATTTGATACAAATGCTACAACGTCATGAAAGTCCTCAAAATCGTCATTTTTTGTCTCTTTGACGCCACTTTTCTTAAAATTGTGAGGTGTTAGTTAAATTTTGTCAACGGATTTATATTTAGAAGGCAATAATACGGAAATGTCTATTTAAATTCGTGCTGCAAAAAATTGTATTGGACAACGTTATTGACTAATGAAGACCCACAATTCTACTGACCTTACTCCAGTTTGCCTATACAATAAATTTCATTACAATTTTTCCTGCACTGAAAATGAGAAAAATTTTTTATTGAAAGTAAACGAACCATAAGATATTGACCATATCAATCAGAATTTTGGTCATCTCTGAACTATTGTAGAATTATCATAGATTCAATAAGAAAATTCTGATTTGTCCATTTTCAATCAGAATTCCAATTGACAGACAACGAATTAATGTAATCAGACTCTTTTTTTCAGTGTATATTTCGTAAAATTCGCAAAAGAGAGGACGATGGAGGAAAACTCCATTTCTTCTAATTTTGGATTCATAAACAGAGCCACTTTCCGATTTTATTACCTCTCTTTTGATCGCGTTAATCTTTTTAGTGATTTGAGATAAAATTATTTATTTATCTACTTAGAAACCAAGAAACCATAAAATTAATATTTCTCATCTGTCAAAGGTTTCACGCAATAGATAGTAAATCAATCTTCTGATATCAAATTTTCTAAATATTTGATGCGTGAAAGAGATCTGCATGTTTAGCTTCCTTTTCTCTTTCAACAGCCGTTTCCTTGGGGCGATGGCAATCACACGTTGTTCCATAATCCCGTGAAAAATCCAATACCGCCGCATGGTTATGAAGTGGAAGATCCGTATGCAGTACCCAAGAAAGCGGGCAATTAGTAGAAGCGTGGGAATAACTTGGTTTTGCTAGTGGCAGCTGAAAATAGCGGCGAGACAAATATGACGGCTTGTCTGCTCGACACGCGGCGGTCGTTTTAATTTTTAATCGTTTCTTGTCGCTTTAGCGAGAGCGACAGAGAGAGAGAGAGAGAGAGAGAGAGAGAGGAATATTACATGTGAAATAACAAATTTTAATTGGAGCAAGACTCTCGATTGCGTAAAGTGATTGCAACTCGTTCATTACTTACGATTCGATGACATTTATTTATTTGAAATTATTACGGAAATAATTGTTTGAAATTGCTGTATAAAAGTTTAAATAAAAAAAATTCTCAAAGAGTCGCTTTGTTAAAATTGTTTCTTTTACGTTATTTTGTCTTCTATGCAGCAACAAAGTTCTATTTTTCCGCGTGTTTTATAGGTCGTTTTAGTCTATTAAATTTAAGCTTGTAAAAGAATTGGGAAACAACGGCTCTTTACAATTTTGAGATTTTAAAAGATGTACAGAAAAATACATACTGTATCCACACAAAATAATTGCTTGTTTCAAGTATTTTAAAAATTCATATTCCGCAAATTTATCATAAAAATTCATCACAAGCATCAAATTTACTCAAAATATATTCTGAGTCCTATAGTAAGTTTATATAATCCTTCAATTAAGATTATTAAATTAAAACAAATTGCTTATTACATAAAGTCGTTTCTTCAGTTTTATAACATTCTTCAAAAGAAAATAAATTCTTGTTTTGAATATATAATAATGAGTATTTTTAAAATTTGTAATAAATATATTTTAGTATTGTTATCAAATTCTTTGTTAAAGATAATCCTTACTTAAAAGTGAATCGAGTAATCATTTTTCTTAGCAATAGAATGTTTTTCTGTGTGATGTAAGATGTAAGTCTTTGTGGAATGCTTCGGGGAAATTTCGGCTCGGAACAGGTGTCAAAAGGTGCACGTTATTTTCAAGATATCTCGCTGTCGAATTAGATGACGAATATCCCGAAAGGGTTAAGGTGACTCCGACGGGGACAAGATTCGCACGCCGGTGTCGCGGCGTCGCGACGCCGTTTTCGGTCTCGCCTTTTCGCGGGGGTTCGCTGGCGCGCGAGTGGCGCAGCTGGTCTCGCGCCTTCTTGGTCGTTCGGGGACGATCAATAGACCGGGCGGCGGAGGACGGTGGTTGTCCGGGCAGTGGCGAGTTAACCACCCCGGCGTCACATTTCTATTATCTAACAACAATCTCCGGTATCACGTCTCCATTATCTGGAAACGATCCCCGGCGAGATCTCGCATACCTATATCTGCCACGGATAGATAAGAGGCGGAGTTATCTTCGAACTGTTATGGCTTGAATCGTCACTGCTCATTTCGGAGATGCGCATACGAGATCTGTAAATGTGTCGATTGTCTTTCACATTATTTGGAGATAAATCTTGGTGATCTTTGGGATTAATCTTTTCAACGTCATTACGCGATTGCGAGAAGCGATCCTTTATGGAGAATTCTTCAGCAAATTGCTTTTGCAATATTATATTCGTTCTTATACGAGAGATATTACTAGTACACTTTTATATCGCGATACATTACGATATAAAAGTGCACTGGTAATGCATCGTGTAAAATGTAAAAGCATGCAAATGCAAAATTTAAAAGATCCACGTATCTTACAACGATACTGTTGCAGTACATAAACGAGTCTTTTAAATCTTTTCATAATTGAGGGAGAAAAGAGATGGTCACCGCCTGGACCACCAATATGTAAATCTCTTCACCCATGTGACGTGCGTAAACTACGGCGGTGTACGCGTGCGAGTTCTTTGTTGTAAAATAACATGTTTGTTCATTGGCGCCGTTTAATTTACGGCCCTGCCCGCGGGCTCGTCGGGTCGCGAGGTGCGAGCTCCGATTGGCCGGCAACGATTTCGCGGGTTCGACGAGTCGCGCGTGCGATCGCGCCGCCAATCGAGCAGCCTCCTCCGCTTCCATCCACCGACCACCGTCAGTCGGTGGCGACGCGTCGCCGTGTCCGCGTGTTGTGTGTTTGTGTGTGTCTCTCGCTGTCACTTAGCCCCATCGTCGTCAAGCCGCCCCCCTTAGTACCCTTTAATCGCGCTCTCGCCGTCCCCACTGTGACATCATTCGCATCATTGACGTCATTGTTTAACCCTTTTATCGGTAATTTAGGCTGCCCGCTTTTTTTGTCAAAAGCTTTCGTACGTTCCTTCCTCTTAATCGAATCGACGTGAACTCGTACAGTATAAAAAGAAATGCATGAATATGTTTCTTAATTGATGGCAACGCGTATGATTTTTATGTATCTTTCTTTATTTTCTTTGATGTTGAGATTTAAAACAATTCTTGAGTTTATGTACATCGTCGCGGTACTGTTACTTCTGTGAAAAGTAATGGTATACCCTTTACAGTTTCGAAAAAGGATCGTAATAAACATAACACGATAATGTACATTAATTTATTGTTGTAAAAATAATTTATATTTAAAGGGATTATATTTACTAAGATTTTTTATTAACTACAATAATCTGTTTCACATTTCATTTATCGTTCATTTAAAACTTATTTCTGATCAAATTAACAATTTTGTTTTAATTAATAATAATTTTAACGCTTTATTTCTGAAAATGTTATATGTATTGCATACTATATACGTATACAATTATACGTAAGTTATTTTTTATTGATTTATTTTTTTATGTACAATTAAAATGATTTAACAGAAAACTGTTTTTGAAGTAAAAATCGAACTCGTTCACTGAAACTCGCGTGCAGAAGCTACACAAATTGAATTCCCTTTGCAATTTTTCGCGCTTGAGTGAAGCGACGAATGAATTTAGCGATTAAAGGATTAATCGTTCAGCAAACGTAGTCGCAAATTTCTCCGAATTAGAGTGACGGAGTGACACGCGTGTTCCCGCGTCCAGATTCCGTGTACCTCCGCGATGTGAATTTTAATCGGGACACGGGGAAGATGTAAAAACCCGAAAGTATCTATACTCCGGAAACTGCGCCGTGCGTTGTTGGTGTGTCGTGAATGGTACGTCCGACGTTATCATCGATATCTACTGCTCTCACGCTCGCACAGAGTAAACGTGCATTTGTACGGAACTCACAGCACGGCGATTAAAGTTTGCAATTTTGTTTGTGGGTGGGTGTATATACGTGCATGGGTGTACATGCGTGCGTGGGTATGTGTTTACAGGAGCGCTAATTTCATGAATACAGAATACGAATTTTGCAGCGAGTCGATCTGTACCGCGTAATTGCCGGCTGCTAATTTCGCACGCAGGGGCTGACTCGCGTATAAATAAACATTTTGCGTACCGTTTTGTTTATTGCTTCTGTCTGGATGCGAGAACGCGGTTGTTTCCTATCGCGAATTATTCGCTGGAAATCAACGGTACTGACGATTTTCATAAAGCAATATTTTTCGCGCAAAATTAGGAATAACTTTAACTTTAAATTGTCTTTCTGTTCAAATTTATACAAATAGTAATGTACTTGAAATATGCAGTGATATTTTTAAGAAACGTTTGCCTCAGAATGTGGTATACATATAATTTTAAATAAAGGAAATAAAAGAATAAAAATATTAAAATGATAATTTATATGACTTGTAATTAAATATTGACAATATAATTAACAATTCTTGATTTAGCATTGGAAATATGTGTGAACATTAATTCATTATTCAATGCTGCACACAATTATTATTTTGTTTGGCAAATCATTTATGCACCAAGGCTACATTCACCTGTATAATAGCGATATATTTGCATAAACAGGTATTGTTTACTAAATGCATTGATAAAAACTCAGTTACGCAGACTTAAATCTTTTATATTTTAGATACGGATTTATATTGTCCGCGTTGATTATTAATGGCTACTTTTAACTATGATTAAGCACCGGTATTACGAATATTTCCGGCACAGTAAATATCGCGTCAAAAAGGATGCGATATTTACGTATCGCTGAGCTCGAGCAGCAGCTTGCGATACGATCGACGTGGTTAACGTTCACCACAACGCGAATCCTGCAGTCAAGACGAGCTATTAAAGAACTTAATTAATCAAAAAAATTCCAGCAGCGTACAGCTCGGGTATAATAACAGAAATTCTCGATGCCTATTAAGTTTCTCTCTCTTCATTTTTTATATTTTTTTTAAATGAACGAGTTGGTTATTAAAGTCGCATGCCTCATTTTAAACTATCCTTTAATTATACAACCCAGTTTCTCACAGTTGAAAGAATATACTTTTGTTACACGATTGTTTCATCGGCAGTATTTATCAATATGTCGATATTATTGTCGAATTGTCATGAAGTACGACGTTTGTAAGAATACAGAATAGACAATATATTGAGAAAAATGTTTGGTTAAAAATGAACGAAACGGAAAATTTTGATTACATCAATCATAATTCTGATTATCACAATTAATATTCTATTATATAATTGTAAGATTTAACGAGGAAATTCTGATTCATCCATTTTCAACCAGAATTTCAATTAATCCAACCAATTATTTTTCTCGGTATAGACGATAGAAGATAAATTATTGATAATACTTTTGAGGCTTCCACGGGTATTTTCTTCAAGGAAATTTATGGGTTATCTCCGTATCTTAAATATTTATATCATTGAGTATCAATGTGAACGTTACAGTTCACTTCATCAGTGCGAGATTATCAGGTTGCTTTTCGCTCTGATGAAATGAACTGCAATGTTTATGAAACATTGGCATTTAATGATGTATCAAGGCAACTCGTAAACCGCGTAACTTCCTTAAAGAAGAAATTATTTTCTTTCGTATTTGCCTTTCATTTTTCCCTATACTTATTTATTTTTCGTCGGCCTTTTTCCAAGCGGGTTCCACTATCCTCGAGATTGCATCAAGATCGTTATTATGTGATATGAGCGTGTGAAATCGGAGGGTTCTCGAATACTATCCGTGAAGCAATCGTAGTGCTTGGGTACTTTAAATTCAAACCGTCCGATGTAACGCGATATGGAGATATCTTCTTTCTTCCATTGCAGAAGATTATACTTAACGACGCAAAATGGAGACATCACTCGTGATCCTCGGTGAGAAAAACCTCTCGAGATGTAGCGAAGACGTCGAACGCGGCGGCGTCCAGTATCTCTGAAGGGGAGATGCACTTTGCGAAGATGCACGGGTGATACAGGACAGGCTCCGACAAAATGTTGATCAAGGAGTATCGCATACCGTTGCCTCTCACGGTAGAGGAGTATCGAATCGCTCAGCTGTACATGATAGCGGTAATTATCGCAATTAGCTTGTAGCATCGACACATACACAGGAAAGTACATATTGTGTGCAAGTAATAATTACTTGTTTCAAGTATTTCAAAAACTTTATATATCCATAAACCTATCATAAATTCATTACAAGCATCAGTAAATTTATTCAAAATATATTTTGAATCCTAGTGAGTTTAATACTTCAATCAAGATTATTAAATTAAAACAAATTCGATTTGCTTATTACATATAAAATCGCTTCTTCAATCAATTTTATAATATTCTTAAAAAAATTCTTTTGAGTATATAATAATAAGTGTTTTTAAAATTTGTAATAATTACATTTTAAGTTTATTATCAAGAAAATATTCTTTGTTAAAGAATACTTTCTTTGTTAAAGATAACCGTTAAAAGGAAAGTAAATTGAGTAGATAATTATTTTTCTTAGCAACAGAATGATATTTTTCTGTGTGCACGCTTCGCAAAAAAGAACAGCAGCGATTTAATTCCGATTTATTTATCATTAATCGAGATTCTTTATATTTCACACGTCTTAAACGTTTTTCGTATTTCACACGAATCTCTAAGCACTTAGTTTCTACGATCGAAAACTAGGCGTGAATTATAGAGAGTTTATTTTAGACGGAACCGTAAATCCCTGATTTCTTTTTTTAGAAGTTTGATTTATTCTGATTTGTCTATTTTCTGCTGAGTTTATTTGTGTACGTTTGATTTCATGATACAGACTCATATCAAATATTAGTTGTCAATTATTATTGATGCATATTAACCGTAATGAATTGTGTATTACTGATCAATACTAATTCTAATGTGAATTAATTTCTCTCGCATAAAACACATCATACGTTGAAACACTCGCTATCCGATCTTGTCGACGTTACATTACGTTTTTTGTCTTTTGTAATTATTTTGCATGCGCGTCTATCTTATCCTTTTTCTTTCTTTTTTTTTATTGTTTTTTCCTATTTGTGTCCTTACTGTGAGAGTATGCCTGTGCAACAGCGACTGTTCTTTCATCGATAAAGATAAGGATAAAGATTTTATAGTCGACGATGAATGCTTCTTAAGTGATCAATAACCGTTCGCTTTGTGCAGAAAAAATCTCGGGAGGAGAGCAAGGGTGCCGGTAGCGGCGTGGAGATAATCGAGAACGAGCCGTACAGCAACGGACCAGGCGGTAACGGGCAGTACACACACAAAATCTATCACGTGGGCAGTCACCTGCCGGGCTGGTTCAAAAGTCTTTTGCCCAAGTCGGCGTTGATCGCCAAGGAGGAAGCATGGAATGCCTATCCGTACACCAAGACTCGCTACACATGCCCGTTCGTGGGAAAATTCTCCGTCGAGATTGAAACTTACTACTTTCCAGACGACGGTCACCAGGAAAACGTTTTCAATCTCACCGGCAGTGATTACAGAAACAGGATCGTGGGTAAAGAGGAGATTAGATTAGACGGAATGACGTGCCATCTAACAGCGATGTAGAATTCTGATTGAACCTGAAAACAAAAATACCGTGAACTTTGTTAATATAAATGTTCGTCGTAACAATGGGACGAATTTCGTAATATTTTTCAAATAGATTTCTCGATGAAACTATTTGTTGTAATTTGTGTACGTTTTTGTGTATTACTATAGATGAACGCTCATTGTTTGTCTCTATCTGTTTGAATTCGGATCAGTTAACACAATCCGTGCTGCGTGGGGGTCACCAGATTTTCCATTCAAGCCGTTTGACATTTTGGCTATAAAAAGAAACGGAATTGTAAAAGAATTTTGTGTCGTGCGTGGGTAATTACGACATATGATATAATATTGGTATTTTAAGCTTTTTTCTTTATAATAATAATTTTTGCATTTTTTTAACCATTATGAAATACATATTATTGATATTATTTAATTATTATAATAAATATATAAATAGAAATAAAACTGACGCGGCACGAAATGTGTTAATTTTATTTTCCGAGTATTAAAGGGATTTCTTATCATTGCTCTATAAGGCAATAAACGATTGTTGACTTTAATAATTAAGAAATAACACGATGTCATATTTACTCCGATTGACTCCGCAATAATTTGTTTCCAAGATATAATCGACATTGTCAAGGATCAGCCGTATGGGGCCGACTACGTGAAGGAGGAGGATCCCAAGCTGTACGTGTCGGAGAAGACCGGAAGAGGCCCGCTGGAGGATACATGGCTGGAGGATTATTGGGCCGATGTGGAAGTATACATCCCCTATTTTTCTCACTCTCTCTATTTCTTTCGAAGTATTTTTACACCTATCCGCTTAAGTAGTTTCACCGTTGATACATTAGCGATTCTCTCGCTAGGGAAAGCAACAGCCAACGCCGTCGGGAAAGTCACTAATGTGCGCGTACAAGCTATGCCGAGTAGAGTTCCATTATTGGGGCATGCAAACGAAATTAGAAAAGTTCATACACGACGTAGGTTAGTACCGTTACGTGCTCACCTCTTTGCCCTATCTTGCCCTTTGGATGCCGGGTATTTTGACATTTTTATCTGGAGCGGAATCGTTTCTTCTTCATCGGGTTAGATTTGGGAAGGTTAAGTATTTCCCAGAAATGAGATCGTTCTTTCTGACAATTCTGAGTAAAGATATCGCATGCTCTTTTCTTTGTAACACAGAACTGAAACAAAATTGGAAAAACTACAACCTTGCCAGTTAAGTACGTTTCTCCGTAACGCGAATTAAGAATTCACGCGTTCGGTACACAGAGTGCCTTTGTTAAAAGTTGTGCATTTTGTTGGAATTAACGAGTCAAAAAGAATTTCTTCAACATTGTGTGAGTGTAGAAACATTTTAAATTTGTATAGAATGGTATTTAAAGTTAAATTAATTAGGAAGCAAATAGTTATAAAAGCTAGATTGCGAAGTAACTATTTACTAAAAAAACAACTGAAAAGAATTTGCACTCTGAAGCATTCTGTACATTGTAACTTACGTATTTATCTATTTTTCGCTTTTTTATGAATAACGACGCTTTGATTTGAGTTTGTCAAATTTAACATGATATCAATTTTTATGCAAAGAGCCCGGCAGCTAAAGGGTTAACTCTTTCGATCATGAATATCAATTGTTAAAAATCTTTTAATTTAGATTATTTTAAATTAAAAACTAATCGTGAATTAAATTGTTATGTTTAAATACTCATCAAGAAAAAGTTAATTCAAATGTATTAGAATTCTAAATCTATTATTATCTCCAATATTATTTTATACTTTTTAATTACAAACACTTTAATTTAGATATTTTAGCTTATGTTTACTCGTTGATCAAAGTCGAAGCGTCCGAGAAATAAAAATAGATTTTAATGTATAAAGACTTATTATCTCGTCTCGAATTAACAGAATTATAATTTATTTCATTATCAATTCGTGCTATTATTTTTATATTCGCGATATCGGGCGTTGCCGTTTGCCGATACTGGAATAGCTTCTTTCTTTCCGTAACACACAAGAGGTCGTGATCGAAAGGGTTAATTTTAACCGGTGCACCCGGTCGGCCGTGCGTGAAACGTATTAAGGTCGGTTCCAGCTCTGCGGAAGACAATGGTGCGGGCGCACAGGCAGGCCTGGGCTTGGCAGGACGAGTGGAACGGTCTAACGATGGAAGATATCAGGGAGATCGAGCGGCAGACGCAATTGGCGCTGCAGCGGAAGATGGGTCTCGGTGACTCAGAGGACGAGCTCGAGGACGGCGAAACTCGGAAAGCGAACGCGACGGCGACAACGACAACGACGTCGATCACGATGACAACGGCGACACCGGCGAACGCGACGATGACGTCGGAGGAGTCGGCGGTAGCCAAGACGCTGGCGGCCACCCTGGGCAGTATCGAGAAGGACGAAGAGGTGCAGAGTCCACCGTCTGTCAGGAAGCCATCCGACATTCCCATCATCAATACAGCGGCCAGTTCCGAGGGCGAGATTAGTCCCGAGGATTCGCCGATCGATTTGGATGAGATCAAGTAAGATTATTCTGCCCTTATTTTGCTTCACGCAGAATGCCTTCACAGTTGTGCCGATGAATAAACTTATTTCTTCTATAATCAAGATTTTGTTTTCACAAAGATTTAATTGACTTTCGCTAAATCGTGGTGCAATTATCTCAGTGAAAAGACGATTTTTCCTGACAACGAATTAAAGATGCAAAACAAATTTTTCATCTAATCATTTATTATATATGATAGCTTTTCAGGAAAATGATTTTATATAACTATAAAAATATTATTCGACGTACTTGTTTAATATTTTTGTATCTATTGACTATAAAGCATATAATTTATGATAGAATTTGTTTATGCCGTCATTATGTATATATATATATATATATACCAGGTAATATTCATTGGCCGGTGTTCATTGTCACGTTTATATTTAGGACTGTTTTATAAGCTTTAATTGTAAATTGTAAGATAATATCCAATCATAAACCAATCACAGAGTCGTATTAACATCTTAAGAAATACTTAAGACAGTATGGAAATAAGAACCGACTGTGAATACCGACGCTATTATTCTCTTAAAATGATAAGATAATAACGAATAATTGTGTCTATTATAATTGTGACGTTAGTAGTTTGTAGTTTTGACAGAGACTAACTGTCATAAAGAATTAAATAAAATTCTAGAGAATAATAATGTGATAATAATAGTATTATTAATGCAGATACGATTTATTAGATTCCATTTAGTATATGATTGAATTAACACATTATTGATCGAACATTTTGCAGAGATTAACGGTCTGTGACCGATTATTTTTCGTACAAGCATATAAAATTTTATTTGTAATGCATCAAAGGCTTGAAAAAAAAAACAAACTACAATAGAAAGTAAAGGATAAATACAATCATAAATACAATCATAAATACTACAATAAAATTTTCAATTTTAAGTTCTAACAATTACGATTTAATTCTGAATATACAAATGAGAGAACTTGTCACCAGTCAGTAACGTTTGGTAACAAAAGACGAGCTAATACGTCTCTGGTCAATAATGTATTAACAAATTAATTGACCTAAAAGTGAACTGCGTTGTAGAAATGCGGCCGGTGAAAAGATGAAGAAGAAGTGGACAAAGAACAACATGCCTTCGCCAAATTCGAATAAGAACTTCGACATTCAGCTCGCAAATTGGAGGCTGGAAAGCATCGTCAGGGAGTCCGAATCCGGCAGCGACGACGAGTTCTTCGATTGTCAGGGTAAGACTATTACGACACATGCGTATGTATAGCATGCCTGTGATAATCTAGAAAAAACCGCATTAACACGACTCATAATAAATAATAGCAAGATGATAATTCTATGACACGCTGCTTTCCACACATAATGAGTCTTAATAAATCAATAAAAGATTTAATAATAAGATGACGTTATAAATGTCGAATCTGATTAGTTTAAGAAAAAAATATATTTAAAAGACAAATGAATTGAATATTTTAAAGAGTTTAAAGAGCTATTGAATATCAATTAGTCATTAATGTTAAAATTAATTAACATGGAATAAATAATAACATTGAGAAAATTTTCAAAGAAATATCTATTGCGAATTCTTCAGACATTGTATTATTTAAAAATATCTGACATTCTGTATTCAAGATATTTCTGTATAGTATACGTATAATTTCTATTGGGATAAAGAACATTTTCTGTAATCTGGTGATACTAATACTGATAAGTCTTATAAGGATGTTCTTTGTTAATTGTTATGAATCATGCGAAAGAAGTGTGTTTTGCAACAATGCATTGATAACTCAAGTAGAAGCAACAGCATGTGCTGCGTTTTTATGTGTATCCTCTTTGTTTTTTATGTCGCACCCCCATACTGCAGCTGGGTTCATTATACCTGTTATACGCAAAGGTAGGACACGTAGAGTGATTAAGTAATAAGCGAGATAAGTTGTGAAGGAAAAAGGAAGAAAAAAAAGGAAAAGATAGAAAAAGAAAGAGAACTGTCACACACATGTCATTTCTACAGAACTAAAGAATGGCCTTAAAATACGCGTAGACGCTGTAAACGATACGATAAATCGAGCTGTTTGGCACATACAATATTTGCATCTTTTAGCGTGACATGCGACTAAGATTAGACTCGAGCATGAAAATTCGCGGAAAGCTCACATGCGGCATGCGACAGCATGGCTACGTAGTAAAGAGATTTAACAGATTAGTGTTAACGAAAATTAATTCGTTTTGCTTACGTTAGATAGAGTTTCACTATAGATAGGTATTGCATTAGATGGAGTAATATATGCGAAACGATTTCTATATAATCTAGAATTTGAACAATCTATATAATTGCAATTGAATTTTTATTTACATTGTAAATTATTAGGCAAATATTGTTAAAATTGTTATTGTTTGTGAGATCATTTTCTTTGAAATATTATATTTTACATTTTATATTTCGATTCATATATTATTGCGAGTCCTGTTTCAAAACATATATGATTAATCTGGAAAAAGTCACATTGCATAAGCAGTGTTAACGTTTCTGATTACACAGAGGACTTTGAAGATAGCTCTTCATTAGCTAAATGGAGTTCTTTGGATCTTCTAGCAGAAGGGGAGGATACGAGCGTGCGGACACCATCTGCGGCAAACGAGCAAGGTTAATATGTATTTAAAAAAATATCCTTGTAGCGTAAATGTAATAAATATTATTAAGCTTGCGTCGCATTATTTACCATCTAAGTATCAAATTATTTTCATTTTCGAAATATATGGTAAAACGTAGAACAAATTTAAATTATTAAGTTTTTCTTCGTTTTCTCTCTTCTACCGCGGAGAATAACAATAAGGATGAGGACTTTTCTTTTTTCAGAGGATACAATATTTTCGCCTTCTTATTTGCAACGTATCACTAACGAACGAAGTAGTAAGAGACTACAGATCAGCACATCGGCCAGCATCGACGTGTCGTGTCCAGCATCTCCTCAACATTCTCCTACGCATCAACCGTGTAAAATTACTGTTTTAATTATTGTGATACATGGCGGCAGTGTTTTAGGTAAATATGAACTCTTTTATTTAATTATCAAGAAGATTATCAAGAAGATTATCAAGAAAATTAATCAAGAAGATTACCGATATATGTATATAGCATGTATTGATCCAGAATCACGTTTTTGTATTTCAGATGCGAATGTTGATTTAACGGCAAAAAAGTCAGATATAACGACATTCCGCGGAGCTTTTGAATCCATTATGAGACAGCATTATCCTAGCATGGTCGGCCACGTATCCATTAAATTCGTCGCCTGTCCTTCTATTTGCACTGAAGGCTTGGGCATTTTGTCAAGGTAATATCATCTATTTTTTGCATTCAAATCATTCGTGGATGTTAGTATAATTTTATAATTTCATTGCGTAGCCTGAGTCCATACAGCTTCGACATGTCGCCTTCGTGCATGGACGCTCCGCAAGTGACGCACGATACCATTCCGATCGGCGCGATTCCGCTTCTAGCGAGCTCAAGTTCTGAATATCAAGACACAGTGTCGCGTGTGGTAATGAGTGCCAACCAAGTGTACCATGACTTTATTAAGAGCGACGAGGGTAAAGGTTTCAGTGGACAGATCTGCTTTGTGAGCGACTCAGTAGGGTCGATCTTGACCTATGATGCCCTATGTAGAGCGACACAGCACTCGAGACACAGCAGCGAAAATAGCATTCTGGAGGGTACCGGCCAGCAGGGCAACGACAATAGTGGAAACGAAGACGGCAAGCATCTGTCTGCGCCATCTCCTCGAAGAAGGTCTTCTGGCACGAGGTGAGCACAAAGATTGTATCAATGACCTCTCGATAAATGTAGCTAAGAAAAGAAGACAAAAATGAAAACTATTTCAGTACGACTCATCATCAATTTATTCATTAGATATAATGCATTGTATGCTAATAGAATTGACTCATAATTATGAAAATCTTAATTGATTTTCAACAGTGACAACAAGCTGGACTTCGAAGTAGGTGACTTTTTTATGTTCGGCAGTCCGCTTGCGCTAGTCCTCGCTTACAGAAAGATCACCGCATCGAGCGACAGGAATAGCTTCATACCCAGGCCGTTAGTCAACCAAGTATACAATCTGTTTCATCCTACAGAACCTGTGGCCGCGAGATTAGAACCTTTGATTTCAGCGAGGTTTTCCTTAATTGCGCCGGTTAATATTGCTGAATATGGAAAGTATCCGCTCGGCAATGGCCAACCTTATCACTTGCGTAAGTGATATTAAGATTGTAAATATAGAATTATGCAAATATAGAAACGGAAGTTACATTTTCTACTTTTCAAGATTTGTAGCAAAATATATTAGGAAAAAAATTTTAACGCAGATTGTAAACTTAATTTCAGTGGAGACTATCCAGACTAATCCGCAGCTGTACGCTGATGGATTGAACGTTCCCAATTTTCAAATGTCGCATTTAAGAAGATTATCCGATATATCACTTCAAAGTACAATGTCAGGCATTATCGATAATGTTCCTTTACAGGCAGTGTCTGCCAGTAAGTAGAAATTATTTATTATGTTCATTTGCTGTATCTACAGTTTAAAGACTTATCTAGAAGCTCGAATTCCAAGATTAAATTTGTGATAGTTGTTCTAAGTAAGCGATTTTTTTTATTTAAAAAGCGAATTATTGTGTATAATATTAAATATATTTAAATAGTCTGACAAGTGTTTATTATTTCAGTGATGCAAAAGTGGTGGGGTACCAAAAGACTAGATTATGCGCTCTATTGTCCAGAAGGTCTCACTAATTTTCCTACGAACGCATTGCCGCATATCTTCCACGCTAGTTATTGGGAGTCTCCGGATGTGATTGCGTTTATTTTGAGGCAATTGGGCAGAGTCGATGCACCATTGCTCGGCAACGAGGAAAAAGATCTCACTTGCTTCCGTCCAGGTCAACCCAGAGAAAAATGGAATAAAAAGCGTACCTCCGTTAAAATTAAGGTTTATTCCTTTATTAATTTACACTTAATTTTTAATTTTAGTTATGTATTTTAAAATTCTTTAGCTAAATTGCTTACATTGATATATTTCAGAATGTTGCTGCCAATCACAGAGCGAATGATGTCATCGTGAGGGAAGGTGTACCACAAATATTAGTCGCTAGGTTTATGTACAGTCTTATTGATATGATAACTTTAACAGGTACAAATAAAATATAAAAAAATTTTTCTAAAACTAATCTTTGTAAATCCTTAATCAGTATCAAAATCTAGTGTTTAATCTATAACTTACTTATAAATTTATCATAATAATAATAAATAATTTTAAATTTATTATTAATAATTTTATGTTGAAATGTTCAATAGTTGAAAATGTGATATTAAATGTAAACAGAAAATATTTATCATTATGTTGCAGGTGAGAAAGTTGATATCCATATTATGAAAAACGCACCGGCAGGCGAGTGGACATACCTCTCTACCGAGGTAACCGATAAGAATGGTAGAATAATTTACAAAATACCAGATGACAAAACGCTAGGTTACGGACTTTATCCAATAAAGATGATTGTAAGGTAACGTATTGTTCTCTTTAAAATAGATATTAATATAAATTGTAACTCATATGGATTAAAGTTGTAACCAATAATTATAATTAATTATAATCAATACACTAGTCAAGAAAGATTTAAATTAATATTTCATATTACACGAATGAAAATTGGAATACAGATGAATCAATGAAAACAATTAAAGATGTAATTAATATAAATTAGCTCTTTATTTAGCGAGAGAAATTGAACTTTTTTAATTCGAATGCATGCGCGTTTATGTTTTAGGGGAGATCATACATCTGTAGATTTTTTCATGGCTGTGATACCGCCGAGAACTGAATGTGTGGTTTTTAGCATAGACGGTTCTTTTGCCGCCAGTAAGTCTGTGAGTGGTAAAGATCCGAAAGTCTGGGCTGGTGCCGTCGACGTTGTGAGGTAATACATTATAAAGACAAATTAGGATGAATTCTGCGAATTACGTTTATCACTTTTTTTGTGAAATGCAAAAATATTAAAAAATTTTTATTATAAAGTTTTTTTGCTGAATATATATGTAAGATGTTTATAGTTGATGATTAAATCTTTATTATTATTCAACTTGATTTCTATATAACATTAAGAAATAATTTTACAAGTATTTTTTGTGATAGCTTTTATTTCGATATTTTGTGATAAGAAAAAATTGACTTATTTAAACAAAAAAATGTCATATCGTTGTATCTAGAAATAAACTATAAAAATATATATTTTGACAAATTTACAATATTTTTCTTTTATAAAAAGATAGCAAGAACATTAAATAAAGCTCTTCATTATTTCTTGTAGGCATTGGCAGGAATTGGGTTACCTCATCATTTATATTACCGCGAGACCCGATATGCAACAACAGACAGTAGTTTCCTGGCTGTCGCAGCATAATTTTCCTCACGGTCTCGTCTCATTTGCCGACGGCCTGTCCAGGGATCCGCTCGCTCACAAAGCCGCCTACTTGAATAAGCTTGTGAAGGTTTGTGCGAAGCTTGCTAGGATTATATAGTTAGCATATATAACTAATAATAGAACTAGATAAATTGATTAAATATTCATGAGGGATCAATTCTCTTAGACGAATATTTTTATTTTCTAATTAATAATTAATATATGGAATTAGTATATAGAAATGAATCTACAAATGAATTATTATTGAATTTAATTTTTTTTAAATAAATGACCTATAACGATGATAGGGGACCGGTTTATTGTTGTACAAATGGATACTGGCAACCAATAAAAAAATGCATTCTATAACGTACCGTTACAAGTATATCCGTTATAAAATATTTTAAATCCAATTTTTAAATCCAAAATTAAGAAAGTGTAATAAATTTTCTTTTTTACATCTTGGAACGAATATAAATTAAATTATGATCAATCTGCTCCATATTTTTTTAATCTACACGATACAATTTTGACACTGAATTAATAATGATCAATTGGATGTAGGAGCACGGTATGATAATCCATGAGGCGTATGGCAGCGAGAAAGATATTAACGTGTACACGGCGGTAAATCTCAAACCGAGCCAGATCTTCATCATCGGCAAAGTATCCAAGAAGCATCAAGCTATGGCGACAATACTGTACGATGGATATGCCGCTCATTTGAGCATACTGCAGGCGCACGGGGGTTCGCGGCCTGCTCAGGGTAACGCGCGCATGGTGATCCCCAGAGGTCAGTTCGTCTTACCAGGACAGAATGCATCTCTGCGACGACGAAGGTAAGTTTTTATAATGATATATTCCGGCAATATTGTAACAAATGATCTTCCCACGCTTCGCAAGGATCAAATATCTTTTTTGTCAGATTCTGTTGTCATTCGTTACGCTGAAAACGTTGTAGTTATGCATTTACTGCAATGATTGTTCCGGAATCAATTGCACCTGTGATTGTGGCTGTTAAACTCCCGATTAAGATTATCAATCACTTCTGCTTATTCTGACGAAACTTAATTTTTTATTATAATTTTTTTTCTTCACAGTAATGTAGATATCAGAAAGCTTTTCTATAATGTCTCTAGCGGATATTCTGTTAAAAATAATATCAGTTCATAATAAATAATTAATAATTCGATTTATTTTTTTACATAAAACAGTTTACTATAATTATTAGAAGTAGAGAGGAGGAAAAAATTCTATTGATCTTCTTCAAAAACGAAAAACTAATCAATTCGTTAACATTAGTGCAACTGACTTTCGAAGCTACAAGGGGAAGATGCACTCTCAGCATCTTTGCGAGAGCGAGTTATCCTCTCAACCCTCTGTTGCCCAATTGCTTGAAATTGCTTTTAAACGCGATTATTTTGTTTTATTTCTTCCGCTTTAGATAGAAACAATCGTTAAATTAATTGCTAAATTTGAATTGATTCAATAATGATAATCGGTCATGAAAATTCGAGAAGCTATCTGATGAACTTTTCAATCTTCCAGAAGACATGCATTTTGAAAGGTCGATGCACAAACATGCACATCGTTGTTGCGATTATATTCAAATTAAAATTTATTCAACATGATAACAGATACGGTAAAAATGAAAAAAAAAGAATAAATTTTGACATTTGCCCCGCTAACTTGGCACAGATTGCTTTCTACGTACCTTTGTTGCGGTCAGGCAAGAAAGGGTTGAGAAAGAACACTCTGTGCGACGTTCGCGCGTGGGATTGCCATAGCTGTTCAACTAATGGCAAAGTATGTGTGTGTCCTTTGCGTGTGTGAAAACGAGCACCGGCTATGTTCCAGTAACGACACAGCGGTGAACTCCCCGGCGCGCAACAGCGTCTACTTAAAGCGGAAAACCTACCTTATTCACATCTAACACACGCCTATAATCTACGTACAATTTACTTACTCACATTGGTAACTATCTAATAACCGTCTACTGCTTACTCATCGTCATAGGCGCCGACGGCGCGCAATAATCATTTTCCAGTTTATATCAGCCAATTGAACGAGTATTGCACTTTTATTTAGTTTAACTTGCTTGCTCCACGGTACTAGTGCCCCTGAAGAGCCTCCTCTGGTCTCGTTGCAGTTTTTATAGGAACGAAAATTGTAATACAACCCTTTGACCAACCCTTATTTCTTCACTCTGGAGAATCGGATTGTTTTATTAAGACTTGCTAGTTATTGTTTGTTATTGAATTTAACTCAATTAACTTGAATTATTTAATAAAATATTTGATCCAATTTGAGTATGCGTCGGCGCCTATGCCCTCCGCTTTTCCCCAAATCTTTATCGTAGATTCCGCAGCGCGATCGTTTATTGGTAGAAAGATTATATACAGGATTGTATTATCTTTTCACACACAGAAATAGTGTGCATGTAATAATCGCAGAAATTGATAACGGCTTACATTAAGATCTATTATGATGATGTCTGTATAGATACATTTAAACCGCATGGTTGTAGCTGTCTTGTATGAGAAAGGACGTTGAACGAGAAAGAGGGATAATTGATTGAATTATAGAATGTTCGATTGTGGAGACTGACGCGATTATCGCGACTATCACGTCAGATGAGTCAAATCAACGTTTCGTAATCAATGTTCCACACTGCTCGTTCTCCTCTTACGATCGGATCTTTTTACCATTAAAGCGCGCTGCACCGTCCACGTCCCCATGCTGTCTAGTCAGTAAAATGGAGACCCACCGATCGAATTTCGTTGACCAATCTCTTGATTGCAGGTACCTGCTATGAGGATATGTCGCGTTGTCTCAGCGTAGTTAAATATCACTTCTCTGTCTCTATCTCTCACTCGGCGAAAAGCTGTTGTCGCCATACCTACGCTCGAACTCATTGTTTGCCTATCGGCTAGTACACAATGTCCAGGATCTGTGGTTAATTCGCTCTATGACCGCTCGCTAGATACGCCCGGGAAATAGAGTCGTTTTCATAATCCTCCTCGAAACGAACCGGTCTCACTTTAGCGACGAAGGTAAACCGCCGTCTCACGTTCCGCTTGAAACTTGTTAGATGAGTGTTTTATGTCACAAAATGCTAGATCCACCACCTAGACTACTTCGTGTTTTATGTCTCTCAACTGTCGGGATTCTGACGGATCTTAATCCTAATTTAAGTTGAGTTGCGGGTTCAGAACTTATATGATTGGAAGACACATATTTTCAATGAATAATTAATATCCTTTTTCAATTGAATGAAAATATCTACTTGATGTAAATAATTATTTGAATATAGAATAAGTTTTTAATTTATTCTATAATGATTTACTGTAATGTAATGTATATTAATTTTTTTATTTAGTTTCGTTAACATAATTAAATATGTAATAATAGAGATTTAATTAATGATGTGTGTGTGTATACAGGGTGTTCCATAACTCACCTGACAACGCTCGTGGGCAGGTAGAGCGGACTAAACTGAGTCGAAAAGTCCTCTACTATTTTGTAATTTTCACAATAGTTAACAAGATATTAATTACTAAAAATTGCCGAATATTGGCCTTCAATAATTTTTTTCTCAAATACTATCAATTTTACAAAAAAACTGCAAGAGACAAAAATTGTTTATTTTCTTCTCATAAAGTTCTGAGAATTTTTTCAGAATTTTTTAATACCGGATTTTTACGATGGCAAAAATAAGAAAATGCAGCTAAAAAATTGATAAAAAATTCTGAAAAAATTATATTGAAGGCCAATATTCGGCAATTTTTAGTAATTAATATCTTGTTAACTATTGCGAAAATTACAAAATAGTAGAGGACTTTTCGACTCAGTTTAGTCCGCTCTACCTGCCCACGAGCGTTGTCAGGTGAGTTATGGGACACCCTGTATATACATATATATATATATTTATGATGTATAATTAATGGAATTTTAAAGTATCCATTAAAAATGTATGTAAATTTTTAAATAAATATTAAAATTTATAGTCTTTCTTTGCAAAATATAATTTAGGAGTTGAAAAAAATGGAAAGTCTTATTTTATAATAAGAAGCTATAAGTTGTGAATCTCCAAAATATTTCGATTTAATCGAGAAATTATTGCTTATATATAATTTGGAAAAAAGAACACGATAGAATTTACGAAAAATATTTATCAGAATTTACATAGCAGCCAAATAAAACCAATAGATTTTGATTAGATTTTAATATGCATGTTAAAAGAAAAAATCAACTAAATGATTTTATCAAATGAACGATTTCCTTGGTGGTAGATCAGGCTGAATCGTTGCTTGTGTGAAAAGACCACAAACAGCACGAATGGAGATGCGATAGATTTACAGAAGACACATCAGTGCACGATTTTCATATATGTGAATGTGCAAGTTCTGAGAACTCACGGATATACCGTGTGATCTCTGTTTTAATTAGAGATAAACGCCGCCCTTCTCACCTGATCATGCATATTCCGCTGTGCCAATCATGATATATGTGTGCTAACGATCTCGTCGCTCTGAGCGGTTCTGGTTCGTTCATAATGTTGAATTCCATAGGTGGCGGAATCATGGGACAAACGATAGCATACGCTAACGAGAAAGCGGTATCAAGAATTATCGAAAAAAAAGACTAACTGAAATGTAAGATCAAACTCCAGGCAACTCCTAATAAGATCTCTTTTTTTTGGCGTGCTTGTAGAAACGAATCAATCAATTAATTAGAGAATTCTATATGCCCCGCGAATTATGTATTTTATTATGCACAGCTACTTTTTTGCTATATTATCTCCATAGAGAGAGAAATCGTTTTGCCCTTTTCGCTTATCTACTTATGATTCTTTCCATAGTACTGGCAGCAAATGCGAAAAAATATGAAGACTCAATGAGTTTATGATATCAACTATACTATATAACATATAGCTTAATAACTTCGTTTAACTTACTGAATTATTCCACAGTGCTGACATATCCCGCATGTGTGATCACAAATAGAAAAAAATCTGCATTTATGATGGACAAGCAGGAGAATCAAAATCTATAAGAAGCTAATTTGTAATTAAGAATATAAGGGACTGTAAAATTATAATTTTTTTTATAGTTGCAAATGTCTGCCAGAGCTATGTTATTTTAGGATCGAATAACAGAAGCTTGGACAAGTACAGAATCGTCTCGCTTAGTTGAATGCTTAGTGCTACGATTCCCCACATTCAAGGACGACAAGATTTAAATAATTGTTTCGCTGTCATCCGCAGGGCGGACAGGTGTCTTCCGTCTCTACATATCTGGTTCATTATCCATTAACGCTTCACAGATATGTTACGTCACGCTTTTCCAGCAGTACAATACCAATGTAAAACACGCCGCTTTTCCACTGCGCTGTTTTCATTCATCCGCTTTCAATGGCGATCTATTTCACTCGCAAGCGAGTTAAATTACGAAGCACACTATTCTATATAGGATGCAAAATAAAATGTATAAAAAGAATATAGGGTGATAGTTTTAGAGTTTATCAGATAATATTCTCTCTTATTTAAATTTAAATTGAAACTTTAATGAGTCAACATAAATATTAAGAGCTATAAGATTTTAATGAGTTCTTGAGAGAAATTTAAATGGATATAAAATGGATATTCAATTAATTCCCAATTTATATATATAATATATATATATATATACTCTTTTATTTATTGTTTTAATTATTGAAGATTTAATTATTGAAATATTTTATATTGAAAATGTCAAAGCTGTAACTTCTGATGAACTTTTACTGAGGAAAATTTTACTTCGAACTCGTAAAAAAATTCATTGTTTTATATATTTTTTGTGCATCCTAAATATGTAAATATGTTTTGATGTTTTGATCTATGTATAGGATGTCAAGAAGTGATATGTATATACTATGTTACGACGAGAATGAATAATGTGCTGATGCAAATTAAATCATTAATCGTTTTCAGCCTAAATGTTATAGAGGAGGGGTAAATTATTGTGTATTATTGTGCTTTCCATTCGAATGCGATAAACGAATAAAAAAGACGTATCACTGCTGCTTCTTGCACTCGTCGCACAGTACAGAAGCGGATTGCACAATATATTGTCTGGAAAATAATAATTAGTCCAATTAATAAGTTTATATCCGGATTATCGTTACATTTTTAATCCACTTTTAAATCCATTTCCAGTCGTTTTTCGATTAGTATCAGTCGAAACTTTTCAATTCATTATTGTACATATGCTATTTTTATCGCATTTATGTAATATAGATAAAACTTGCTCTTTAAAATTTATTATTAAAGAGGCTTCTGTTTCCAGGATTGATTTACAATTCATTTGTCACATAATTGATACATTTTAATTAGATGTGCGAATAGTTTCGAGAATGCCACATATACAGTCTATCTCGCAGTAATTATTCTATTTCGCGTGTTGTCAATCGTGTTGATTCGAATGACAATACGCTGAATCGACAATAAATCATTCATCAAGATAACTTTGGGACGCTTAGATCCTTTCTTTCCAATACAATGCATACAAAATTATAAGAGTAAAATTTACAGATTCCGATAGAAGACGCATCTTTTATATAATTAAATATTACATAATAATTTGTCACAATATAAAATATTGAATATCAATATCCACATAATATATATACATTTATATCTTATTGTTAGCTTTAATTTAAAAATTAATAAGATGAAAGAGATGAGATAAAATTCATCTCTCCATGGGAAGAATTGAGCTCACTAAATGTTCTTTGGTTATCTCGAGAAGAAAGCTTAAGTGTAAAATTATGCTAACTGTTATTGATTATTGCCGATCGGCAGCTCTTTTAGGACGGCAAAGCGTGCGATCTCACAGCCACCCTTAGGCAAGACATCCTTCCCATTGGAACGATCATCCAGCGTGGACCCATCCGTTACGCCTGCATCATCGGCATCAACCAGCGTTCATCAATCAGCAACAACCGAGAAACTCTGACGATTTGCACGCTGCCGCTCGTTCTTCGAATCGCGGCGGTAACTCGTGAAGAAAGGACATGATTTTTGGTTCCGTATCCGGTAGTTCCTTTATTCCGTAGATCGTTATATTTTGTGATGATCTTATAGATTTTTATGCCATGTATTCGAGATACACAAAAAGCAGCCTTGCAAATATCTCGTATTATATAGATATTTTACTGTCCTCTATATGACGTACATAGATGTTGTCTTATTTCATGGTATCTCATATCATAAATCTCTTTAATCTATTTTCGCAAATTTATATGATATCGTATGGTATATTATCTATTTTAGCTTTCTCGAGCTTGTACATTTTATTTTCGTACGTGCAATATATAGGTATGCTAGTTCTTCATGACATTTGAAATCATTTGTCTTTTTTATTCGTTTTATATTATATTATATATGTATGTTAACTCAAAATTTGAGTCTCAATTTGAAAATCTCGAGAGTTAAACGAAGAAATTAGTATAGACGAGTCGTGCGCAGGTGAACATAAATTATCAATTCAAAAATTTTTCACTTGATTCCTGAGGTATTTTGATTGTTTATTTATATTTATTATCTTCAATCTATACATTTTGATAAACACATTATAACAAAATACAAATATCAGGTAAAATTCTAGCAAAAATAGCGATAAATGTTTAATGTAAATTTAAAAAACGTTTAATTAATGACAAGGAATAAATAACATTAGATAGTATAGAAATCTTACAGAAATCTAATATTGGCAAATTTAAAATACTGAAAGATAGTAATTAATTACTTCTTTTAAGTATTAAAAGCATTGTTGTTTAATACTTTAAATAAGTTACTATAATAATACTTTAAATTAATTACTGTTTTTCAGTAGATAATAAATTAGCCAGTATTAGATTCTATAAGAGCATTTATTAAAATTTCATTCAACATTTGTTTTTTATATAATATAATACACGCGCAGTTCAACCAAAACATAAAGATGATCAAAATAAATGACGTAAACACCCCAGGAAATCATACTATTAGATTGACGATCTATATTCATTCATCTGCTGGCTCATAATAATTTATATATTTCTCAATCTGATTTTACAAATCTTTCGTTATATATATATATATATTGTATATATACAAAAATTTTTGATTCCATGATCTTGTATTATCTAGATCCTTAGTTTTATGAATCCTTGTACAGTTCTTACTATATGACTTCTATATGAACTAGTACGTCTCCCTCGTATTATTCCAATAAATAAAATTTTGCTTATATAAAAAAAAGATATCCAAGAGATTTATCTTTTATATACTTTGTGTAATTTTTATACCGCAATATATTAATAATCTCATTTTACACTCATAAATACTTATCTATTCTAAGCACATCTTTTTTCCTCGATATGTGAGTGGCGCAAAGATATAAATTAAAATATCAATGGAATTTTGTTTAGCGGAATAATACGTCGAGAAGAAAAACTTGTTGAAACTGTTACCTGAGTCTCCCTGTTGTTATTAAGGAGAAGTAACGTAATGTTATCCGTGACGCTTAGAAGTAATTAGCGTAAGAACTGTTAGTACTCTACTCATTGCCAAATGTTATATATAGAGATGTAATACGTAATGCTCTGCAAAGTCCGCGACAAGTTCTTTCAGGGCTATTTCCTCGTGTGAGATATTCATATCGCTGGCAAGAAAGACAGTCGTAAAATAAAGAGATATGCTTATTGTTAGTAACACTGATTTACAGGTGTTACTTGTCTTACGTAATTTTATCCACTTGACTTTAAAGTTATTCGTTCTAAGAAGATTCAATATCATATAAATATTATTTACCCATGAATATAAACATATACGAAGATATATATTTTATATTATTTGTATATATTTATTATTAAATTAGCTGACAAGGCAAATATATATGCGTATAATTTATACTGAAGAAAATGATGTATAAGACAATATTAATGAGGTAATTTAAAAAATAACCGTGCGATTATTTATAGTAAAGGACATAATAATAAGTGAGGTAAAAATATTAATTTGAGAAATTAGAATAAAATCTTTTTAAATCGTTATCTCAACGCTAATAGATTTGTTCTCTCTAAATCTTTTTTTACGACACGGTACTTCAGGAACGTTCTTGAAAATAACCGAGAGAACTATTCGTGCATTTAGTTGAAAAAATCGGAAGCGTATCGTATTTATAAGACGAAGCATCAATGTCTATAAACGCGCGCGCGCGACAAGCGGTACAAAGCTTACTTTTCTCTTATTATATAGTCGCGTAAAGCTGTAGCTGGCAATGTAAATAGAGATGTTATGTAAATAATTACATTATCTGTGGATGTGTTAGAAAAAGATCGCGATCATATTTACATTACTGGCTGCTAGATGCTTCGTCGATGAGGGCGTGCCAAGGAAAACGTGCGAGTTGGAGCTAAAATGAATTGATGCTAATTCTTGGTGGAGTGGAATTCAATTTTTTCGCAGATCTTTTATTCTTAGGCAGAATCTTCGAGTCTTCACAGTAACAATTTACAGAAAGAAAAGAAAAAATTTTAGCTCTGAATCGCAGCGATGTGATGGGAATAGGAATGACATAATCAATCGTGTTTTATTACGCTTAAATTTGTCACAATCAATGTTAAAAAATGGTAAAATCTTTCCTATGGGCGCGATTCGCTATACACGGTGTTCCGAGTCTTGTATCGGAATTCCGGAAGCGCTGTTTTGTGGTTAATCTTTTTTGTAGTAAAAAAATTTGACGTTTTCTGTCACTTTTTCATTTTTAAGACTGCGAAATATACTATCGCTCAAAAAAGTTTCAACACACTCCGTTTGTGGAAATTTTATAATGTAAAGAATGTGTTCCGTTTTTATACTTACTATAAGCATCAGTTCATGCTTGTTGTTTATCAAATATTAAATAAAAATAAATGAATCTTACAAGCACTATAAGTGCAAAATGGAATGCACCTAAAGAATAAAATATAAATACAGTTTCTATGTTTTTTATAAATTTATTATTATCTATATATTTTCACTAAAAAAGAACTTACTACTTTTTAAACTTTTTACTTCTCAAAGCCTAATCTGCTTAGGTTTTAATAATGAAAGTCAAACTCTTGATATTTTTTCAGAAAGTTTTCAAGTGTCTTAATTAAATTTAACAAGATAAGTAATGCCGATATGAGCCAACACAGGATGTTTTGAGTGTAAATTACAAATTATTGTTCGAACTATCAGCATCTCCGTAGAAGTCTTGTTCTTTTTGTTATTAAATCGGACAATTTAATAATAATATGGTTACTCATGGTTCGTACAACTTGTCTGACTTCATCAAATCAATTGGACAATTCGATGACCACATTTCGATAAGTATTGGACATCTAATAGTTTTGTAATAGACGATTAACTCATATATCAGAGCATTCTCTCTTTAATGCGATTTCTCCAAATAATTTGATTTTGCGTTATTAATTGTACTAATGAGGATCCGAACTGATGGTTGAAACGTATATGTGTATTTATTTGCTTAATAAATGATTTATAATTTACACTCGAACATCCTGTGTTGGCTCATATCGGCATTACTTATTTTGTTAGATTTAATCACTTAAGCCTATTTTAATTATTAATTTTGGTCTTCTTTAATTAAATATTTGTGTGTAATAAAGAATATTGTTTACGTACTCTTAAATGTTTATCTAGTCGATAAATTTGTCTACTTAAGAAAACTCATAATTCTCATTTATAATTATTTCCCAATTTACGACTTTATTGAATACTTCCGTAATGGGAAATAAAAGAATATATTATAATTCCATATTTTATGTATGAAAAATGGAATTATTAACAAAAATACAAAGCGTGCTGAAACTTTCGAGCAGTAGTGTATGTAGTGTATCTTTTAATCTTATCTATTAAGACTTAAATTATTGTTTTAATTTATAACTATATTTGAAACGTGTATTTTTATAAGAGTTTATTAGAGTTTATTAAGAGAGAGATTAATATTGATAAATAGCGGATTGAGAATTATATTTCGTTCAAGTTTTAAGTTATATTACATATAAATAATAGATCGAAAGAGAGATTATTATTATAAGTATCGAACTCTTAGAAATATGTTTCGTGCAAATTGTAATTTATATTACATATAAATGATAGGTAAAAATTAAAGACACGAGATAATACCGTGATACTAACTTTCGTTGCTCTCGGAACACCCTGTAGAACGGAATCAAGCGCGACGAGGGTGACGGAGATTGATTTGTTACCATCGTGTGTTTTTTGATGATCCGTCGTGTTAATCTCCCGATCCTGATACAAGGAAGCATTACGTATTGCTCAAACTGCTATACTAGCTGTGGTGCTTGCATTACGCAAGTTAACATAATTATCATTAATATTGACTGTTTGTATTGTTGTAATATGGCATGAGAATATATATAGTTCTATATTATACAGATGTCTATATCGTGATGATCGTATATAAAATATTAAATGAGAAAAAAATATGTATACACATATACAAGTTGCAAACTTGGAGATATATACACGAATGCATATATACAGTTATGTGCGTGTGTATATATATATATATAACGTGTATATATGTATTCCTGCGAGGTGTCCGCCAAATCGTACGTCGGAAAGGTTCAGCAGTTGCTTTCTCGGGAAATCTTACATCGTTGAGACAAAGAAACCTTTTCCGAAGTTCTGATCCCAAATTATGTTATCGACGAGAATCACCCGGAAACGAAAAAGGAAAGACATCGAAGCGAGATCAATTTAAGATCGTGCCGACACGTTAGGGGCTTTCTTTTCTAGTGTTACAACAATTGCGACTAAGATTGCTTACCGATAATCAAGATTAATTATTTTATTAACTAAAGCTAAGCTGCTAAGTGATCTTAAATAATTAGCTTGTAATCGAATCCATTGCTTACGGTTAAGACTAATCGGTCACAGATAGATGTGCTGTAAAGTTAACAATAAGATTTTTAATAATCATTAAAATTATGGATGTAACAGAAACTAGTCAGCCATGATTAAGGACGATTTAGCAACGCGTAGCTAATTAGTGTCTTTTATTACAATACTATTGCTGGTCCTATATCGACAAAGCGAACGTTTTTAAAGTTTGCCGGTCGAGGAAAGACAAAGATACGAAATAAATCATTTGCGTAAAGCTGATATCTAATAGCAGTCTTTGTTGAGACGCACGATTTGGCGAATACTCCGCAAATACGTATAAGCGACTGCAAGAGATATTTTACTTATATACTATATATTGGAGACGGACGATCACATTGTACTGAGCGGTAATGAGAGTTATATTTTTATTAGTAAACGAAACGTAAAGGAGACGTATTGTAATAAACTAACCGAAGAATCATTGTTTTGTATTACGCGCTCTCGCTCTAGTGTGTAACAATTGTTTTATATATACATATATGTATATAATGTTGACGATCACGGTTCGACTCGGTTTATCTTCCTCTCTCTCTCTCTCTCTCTCTCTCTCTCTCCTTCCCCTCCTTCCCTCTTCCTTCCTCTCCTCCGAGATCGAACCTGCCGCAAAGAGACACCCGTTTCTTTTCCTAGTTAAGGGTGATAATGGAGATGACGCTTAGCGGGCAAAACTGTATTCCATTTCCTTTATTGGATATTAATAAATGATAAATCCATATTTCGTTCCCTTTTTTTATTGTTATCGCGTCATACGTGAATTTTAATTGTACTTTTGCACCCTCTCCAAGCAAATATATCGTCGCAATATATTACAATGCATTTGGAAGATTTTCAAGTATATTAAATTATTTTTTTATACATGCTGCAATATGGAGAATAATTTTAAAAGCTCTAAAAGATTTTTCGAAAGTATGTTTTCGTAAATGTGATTCGTAAATCATTCAACCTGCAGCTTTTCCGGAATACACAGCAATGTTCCCCAATAACATAGGCTGCGGTCCACTTGACGCTACAAACGCTTCGAAGCGTTTGAGCGACCAATCAGAACAAAGAATTTTACGAATTGACTAATCAAAGAATGTTTCGAAGCGTTTGTAGCGTTAAGTGGATCACAGCCATAGACGGATTGACGATTACGATTAACGGTTGCTCGGTTCTACTTCAACCAATCACGAGTTCATCGTAATTAGGCTGAAATAGAACCGGGTAAAACCATCAATCGTAGGCTGCGGTCCATTTGACGCTACAAACTGCTACAAACGCTTCGAAGCATTCTTTAATTAGTCAATTCGTAAAATTCTTTGTTCTGATTGGTCGCTCAAACGCTTTGAAGCGTTTGTAGCGTCAAGTGGATCGCAGCCCTCATCGTCAATCCGTAGTCTGATACGAGCATTAGGGAGCTTTTCTACAAACGACACTACCTAATTTCCACTTAACGCTCGCGAGCATCGTTTGTCCTTGTTGAACATTGATAAACACATTTGATAAACGACAAGGATGAAATGATTCCACGAGCGTGTGAATGTCAAGTGGAATGCAGCCACTGTGTAACATAAAGAGCATTTCAGCCTTGTTTAACATTGGCGAAGAATAAGGATGTAATGATTCACTGTGTTACACTTGATGCATTCGGGGAGATGCTACTCCGTCATTCTATCTTCGTTGTTTATTAGACATAAAACAAGGATAGACTGACACAAATAGCGCTAAGGATTGAAGATTAAAATTTGACCAATAAGGACAAAGAAATTTTAGCTCCTTTCATTTGGATTGATCAAATTTGAATTTTTCAATCTTCAATCTCAATCTTCAATGCGTAGTCTGATTCCGGCTTAATAGCGACTGCACTTGACGCTACAAACGCTTCGAAGCGTTTGAGCGACCAATCAGAACAAAGAATTTTACGAATTGACTAATCAAAGAATACTTCGAAGCATTTGTAGCGTCAAGTGGACCGCAGCCAGTGTCTCCTCGAACGCATCTACTGTCATTTGTGTTTCTTGTTGGAAAACTTCCTAAAAGATGTCATAGATATGGGTGTTACCTGTAATCTAAATACAAAATCATAATAAGTTCAAAAAAGTCATATTTTAAGAAAAATAATTCTTCCTTACCTTAAAGGTACTTTTTCATGCTGACGCTCGACGCTTATTTTCGGCGTCAATTTTGATCACATGATCTATTTTGACGCTGAAAATGAGCGTCGAGCTTCAGCATGAAAAGGTACCTTGACGTGGAATAAGCTTTGGCCGGAATCAGACTACGCATTGAAGATTAAGGTTGAAGATTGAAGATTGAAATTTGACCAATAAGGACAAAGAAATTTTAGCTCCTTTCATTTCGATTGGTCAAATTTGAATTTTTCAATCTTCAATCTCAATCTTCAATGCATAGTCTGATTCCGGCCTTTGACATAACGCCAAATTCAAATAATCGCGGCAACATGACGTCTGGGGGGGGGAGTATCGCTTTTCTGATGTTCAAATGCGCAATAGTACACCGGATTTCTTCCACCATGCGCCGACCCAGCTTCCTGTTCGATTACTTCCGTCCTCCGTACGGAGTGTGCTTCTGCGAGAACTTTACTTACGGTAGAGGTTATATTTAAAGTACGATCAAGTACGATGGCAGAAGCGACATTAACAGAGGAAGAGTTAACGCAGAAGCACAAAAAGGAACGTAAGGAACTGCAAGGTATTTAGACCAAAAACTACAACCTCCTTTATCTTCATTTTTTAATAGATCTTTAATAACTTCGTTTTCCGATTTGAAGTTAAAGCAGGTTTTTACATATTGTGGCCGCCTAACGTTCAAATTTTCTTTTTTAATCGTAGCGCAAATACAGACGTTGAAGAAATCCATTTGTAAAGGTGACAAAAAGAAAAAGAAGGAAATTACGGAAGAGATAGGGCGTCTAGAGGAGCGCTTGGAGAAACATCAAACGGAGGAGCTGAACACGTGGAGACTGGCTCATGTTACACTGAACGACGAACAGATAGAGCCTGAAGAAGCAAGCAAAGAAATTAGTAAAGACAATTGTTCGGAGCAATTGACACATAGAGTTTCCAAAGCACAAAAAAGACGGGAGAAGAAAGCAATCGCGGAGAAGGAACGCAATCAGAGAATCATTGAGCAGGAAGTTCTTAACGTCATTGGCAAAAGAAATGTTGAGATAGAAGCCATAAAGAAGCTACTTTCTGATCGCGAGTTGATGATCTATGAAATTCCCAGCGACGGCCACTGGTAAAGATTTTAAAATTTATAGTATATACCACATCGGTATTACCAAGAAAGAAAAACAAAAGGATATTTCACAATTTTTGTCATTTTGTTAAACATGTACAATCACAAAATTAACTTGTTTGGATAATATACTATCATTTTTCAATTTCACAATTACTTCTCCAAATGCATATATGGAATAATTTAAACCCATAATTTTTAATAACAGTTTGAAAAAATTATCAATATAATAGTATGTTGTCCGGACATTAGTTTCTTGACTGTATATGAAAGTCTGAATTTGTTTTCAGTTTATATAACGCTGTGGCACATCAACTTAAGATAAATGGAGAGACGCCTCTTAGCCTGCACGATCTCAGAATAAAGACTGCTGACTGTTTGAGAGAAAATATGAACGATTTTTTGCCATTTCTTTCCAATCCTGATTCTGATGAACTGTTAACACCTGAAGAATATGAAAAGTACTGCAACGATGTAGCCGAAACAAGTGCTTGGGGTGGTGCTGTTGAGGTAAATAACATGTCGTAAACTTATAAATGTACGATGACCATGAATCATAAAATTCTTAAAGTATATCCTCTATGAATTATTAATGTAACACAATTTTTTCCTAGAACATTTCATTGTTTTTTTTATTACAGATACAGATATTATCACGTATACTGAAATGTCCTATCGAGGTCATACAAGCTACAGGGGCTCCCTATATCGTTGGAGATGAGTACAGTAATGGCAAGAAGGTAATATTGACTTATCATCGTCATATGTATGAATTAGGTGCTCATTATAATTCTGTTACAAAATACGTTCAGGATGAGGAGAGCAGCTGATAAAGGTTTGCTTTAGACTTTATTTCTATTTTGTTACAACAGTCTTAAAATTTTATTATTAATTGCTGAATTAATCATAATGAATTAAACATGTTTCAATTTATGACATGTTTTTACAGTCAATAACACTAATTTATTTTATGTGAGAAATTTAATATAAATTTTCAAATAGTATAATAAAATATTTTTATCTATGAATATACAAAAAAAGATATTGAAAAAGCTGCCAGCAGAATATTTAATCTTCCGACGAGAATTACATTTCTAAACTTTACATTATGATGTTTATTAAAATATTTATAAGAGAAATTCTTCAAATGTGTACAGTGACTGTTAAAGGATTAAATGTAAATGCATGTAATTAATTTTTCTATAAATTAAGAAGGATATTACACTAAATGTATAATGAAAATAGACATATTATTGGTCAGGTAATCTTAATAGTCACACACATTTTAGGAATTATTTTTACAGTCATTATTTAAAAAACAAGATACATATCAATGAACTATCAATGAAGTGTATTTTCTTTATGTCATTTCAACTAGTTTATTGACTTACATTTTGATGTACACATTTAGAGCTAAAAATGACTGAAAGTTCTACATAAAATTTACTGTAATAATATATTTTCTGTAGATCCATAGAGTACATTTTTATTGTGTATTTAATAAATATAATCACATCTTGTGAAGTTTTGTATATTATAACAATTGTGTTTTATCATAAGTAGAGACTTTTAACACAGATCAAGTTAACGTTTCTTAATATGTCATATACTATTGTGTATGATCTTCCTATATTAAACGGGCTTCAAGTAGTCATATTTAGCGCTAGACGTGCGATGGAAATGTGGACTGTAGGGGCGTTTAGACACATTTACTTAAATATAGCAGTACAAGCTATTATAAATATCTTAGCGAGTTAGATGTGAGCTGATCTAGAGCTCTTGTGTTATTGGAGTGATTTACATAGAATTATATTAATTTCCCAAATGGATATCAGACAATATAAACATGCTGCCAGCAAATATGCAAATACTTATTAAGATTCGATGTTCTTTGGCTTGTTTCGCGAGTTGAAGTACAAAGCGTATTACTCTCTTATTGTGTATATTATTTGTCTTCATTGTGGTAGCTGTTACATTTTGAAATATCAAGCGGCTATCCAATCTATGCTCACAAGAAATGTCCGTGATTGCGTTTCAAAATTCGGAGGAGAATAAATTAGCGTTATTTTATTTGAAATGAGAAAGGATAAGACTGTGTAAGAGTACTTTTTTAAATTCATTTTAATTCGCGAGAATTAACTTTGATCCTTAACTTTTCGGACAAATAGACTTTAAACTATGTAACTTGTTATTTCGTATCTTGAAATAGCGAGTAAAGTATTCTAAGTCTTGAAACGCAGCTCAATGTTTATAAGAGTGTTTACTTGTAAAAAAAATTTTTTTCCGTTTCCTGATTACTATGAATTTTTATGTAATGTTACTAATAGTTTGAATAGTAATTTTGTAATTTTATTTTATCTATATAAAATGACTATGTAGAATTTCGGTTTATCTATATAAAACTATAAAACAAAAAAGAAAAAATATAAATGGTTTGAAATTGTGATGTTAATAGACAAGGAACATTCTAATATTTACAATAACAGTATAGTCATGTTTTTGCGATTTTGTAAACGTATCTACTTGATTGTATGTAATGGATGTGTAGTCGGGTATCAAATAAATATGATATATATATGAAATATTTATATGATTTAATTATTTTAATTTTAATATAATTTAAAAATAAGAAAAGCACATCTTTTATAAGCCAATTATTGATTGAAACAAAAATAATCTTTATTTGTGTAAATAATATTTTTTATTTACACTTAAATAAAAAATTTTGAAATACTTTCTCTAAATTATCGGTTTTATATTTTTTTAAAAATAATTTAAACTTTATTTTTCTGCACTATCGTTTGACGCTTTATCATCTTCAGTCACTTCTTTATTTTTGTTTGGATCATCCGGCTTCATTTGAGGGAAGAACAATACTTCCTGTAAAGATAAAAAAAATGTACATTCTTATATTTATATTCGTTCTTCTTCATACATAAAATAATTTAATTATATGGAAGAATAAATTAATTTCACAATCTCATAAAATCACGATATTCTTTTTAAAACATTTTAGAAAATGTACAAATATTCAGTTTATATACTCACTTTAATATTATTCGAGTCGGTGAGGAACATTGTTAATCGGTCAATACCCATTCCCCAGCCAGCCGTTGGTGCTAAACCGTATTCTAAAGATGTGCAGTAATTCTCATCAATCAATTGTGCTTCCTCATCACCAGCTGCTTTATCCTTAGCTTGCTGCTCAAATCTGTATGCAGATTTGACACATTTAAATTTGTAAAATAGTCGTAAAATTGAATAACTCAATCAATGGCCTTATCAAAACATATTGTGTGTGTAACACAAATTTTTATCAATAAGTTTAATTTTCTATGTACCTTTCTCTCTGAACGACTGGATCGTTCAGTTCAGTGTACGCATTACAAATTTCCTTTTTCATAACAAACAATTCGAATCGTTCAGTAAGGCCTTCCTTGGATCGATGCCATTTTGCCAATGGAGACATTGCTTGTGGATGATCAATGATGTAAGTAGGATTGATACATGTATCCTCGATGAATTCTCCAACAAGCTATTCCGCAAAAGATATTCCGATCTAGAGTGGCTGATATTTATTGTGTGTAATTGAAAGATACAAATGTCTTAACATATATATTTGTATATCTTTCTTATTTTCGGTTACTTATTAAAATTACTAGACTGTTAAG
This sequence comes from Mycetomoellerius zeteki, assembly GCF_001594055.1. NCBI lineage: Eukaryota > Metazoa > Arthropoda > Insecta > Hymenoptera > Formicidae > Mycetomoellerius > Mycetomoellerius zeteki. Next base: position 8,724 of record NW_017256341.1, on the reverse strand, counting down.
TTCAAAAAGAAGTTAGATGTTTCATTAAGTTTCACTTATGTCTTACTTTGTCTAGTAATCTCGCCGATGTCCTGGGAGGAGGACATTCAATTTCATGCTTGTCACAAAGATCGCTAAGGAACTTGATTGCCGTTGGTGCGTTAAGCTGATCAGCTTCGGGCAGTTTGACTTGTAGAACCTCTTCCAATTGCGTCATCATAGAGATGCGCTTGAAAGGTGGCGTGAAGTCGATCTCGTATGCTTTACCCTCCGGTCCGTCCGGATGATACTCTATCTTGTAAGTCCCATGTATAGACTTCACCATACCAGATACCAAGTCCTCCGTGATCTCCATTAGGTCATTGTAATCAGCATATGCCATATAGAACTCACAGGTGGTGAATTCTGGATTGTGAGTCATGTCGATACCCTCGTTCCTGAATTGCCTGCCGATTTCATACACTCTGTCGATCCCGCCGATGATTAGCATCTATTAAATGTTTACTGTTGCACTTCATTTTTTCTCTTATTCTAGAGTAACATTTATTTTAAACTCTATGGAGAAAAAGAATTTCATACCTTGTGATACAACTCAGGAGCGATTCTCATAAATAAGTCCATATTGAGTTCATTATGATGTGTAACAAAGGGTTTGGCAGTCGCACCTCCAGCGATCATATTCATCATAGGAGTCTCGACTTCCAAGAAGCCCATATTATCAAAAAACTTGCGTATATAAGAGATTATCTTCGCACGTGTGTAAAAGATTTGTCGAACTTTGTCATTTAATATGAGATCCAAGTATCGCTGCCGAAATCTTGTTTCCTGGTTGCATACAAAAGTGTTTAACCCAATTATGAATTATATAATTATGAATCACATAATATATTTACATTGCATGTTGTAATGAATTAAGGAATTATTATAACACAAATTTTAAATATATATGTGTTTAAGGATTATATATTTTTCTGTAAATTTATTTCTTACTTTGTCTTTCAGGCCAAAATAGAGATGTGGCAACATATGTAAACATGGACTTAGAAGGGTAATAGATCGTGGTACGATCGAGAATTCGCCTTTTTTGCTCTTGGCAGGTTTGCCGATGACACCTATGATGTCACCTCTCTTAATCTTTGCAGTATCTGCTACAAATTTTTCCTCGTTTTCATACAATCTTGCGTTAGCCATCACTTGCACCTTGACACCTTCTCCACGAAGATCGTAAAAGATTAATTTGGCGCCAGATCCTCGAATGGAGTGAACACGTCCGGCGACGCTATGTACTTCATTATCCAGTATCTCACCATCTTTCACGATATCCTTGAATTTCTCAATGAACTTCTCCAGGGAGATAGATACGTGAAACTTATGCGGGTAAGGATTGTCATTAATAGCTTTGAGTTGACTGACCAAGTTCGAACGGAGCTTAAAATATTCCTGCAAATACAAATTTCATAATAAATCTTTTTGGAATCAGCTTAAGATTTAACCTTGGTTATATATTTTATGATCTCTGCGAAAAATAAATATGTATGGCTCAGATTAATAAAAAGATTAATACATTGTATAACAGACTTTAGTTAAGAATGTTGAAGAGTAATATTGAAAATTGTGCTGCTGAATTAAATCCAAGAAAAAAGTAATTGATTGCTTATGAATTAAAAGGACTTTTATCCTTTGTTTTCCGCACAAGATAAATTTGTTCTATTATATAGTATAAATTTCTATTTTACAAGACTTCGAAATTTACATTTGGACTAATCTCTTCTTCATTGATTTCCTTTTTCTCAGACTTTGGTTGAGCTGCCGCTACAAGCGTCTTGACCTCTTCCTTCTCAGCCTTCTCCTTGGCCTTTTGCTCGGCCTTGAGACGCCTTTTCAGCTCGCTGCAATTAGGATATCGTCTCAAGTCACTTCTCTCAGAATCGAATAATGTATCGAATGATCCATTACGCACTTCGTGGCAAATCGACGCGGAGGAGTCTGACGCAACTTCGTCCCGTGGCTCGTTAACCAGGTTCGCCCTACTGGTCGCGCAATCATAACACGAGCATTGGTTAAAGTACCGAACATGATTGCTGTGTCGGGATTAGACTTTACTCATCTGACGTTTAGATTTATCTACAAGATATCGTTATCTACGAGAAAATGCGAGCGTAATGAGCAACGTGTATGATCGTGTGGCAACGAGCCACATGTCGGACTTTTCTCCTTTTTAGGTTATGTCGCCCGTGAGGGGAAAAGTCGCGTATTGCGAGCGGCCAGGGCGATCGAGCGAAAAGCGTCACGAGACCCTAAACGGATATCCTACAGATACGATAATCTCGTCCAATGTCGTGCACTTACTTTTTCGACAGTTTCTCGCTCATTACGTCCACCACGTTGGCAAGCTGTCACAGAGAGATATCTCTTCTTCTTCTTAGTTATTGGTTCCTGCCTCCATGAAATAAGCGGAGACAATACGGCCAGATCACGTCGTAAATTTTTGCAAAGAACAGTGACGAGCGAACGATGCTCCAAAAGGTTACTGCACGGCGTGACGCTAACAACCGACACAGCAAGGCTGTGTTCCAAATTTACTGCCAGCACAGAAAATGATATAGTTTACGTTACGTGCACTATAGATTTCTAGTACTAGCAGTCAATGGGTGCGTTCAGCAGAACGTTTGTTTTGCAACTGTTGTA
>NW_017256341.1:0-5402 GCF_001594055.1 Mycetomoellerius zeteki | reverse complement strand
ATTCTTTTAGATCATCCAATCATAATTTTAGATCTAGAAGAATACGTCAATAGCAGCGAACGCTCACTCAACTGTTGAGTCCGCTGAATGCAGCCATTGATTGCAGTTTGAATAGTCGCATAACGTTTCCTGCTTCATTCATAATCAAGGTAAATTTACAAATGCACTGAAAGTAACTTCTATAATTTCTTCATATTTTTGATATTTTTTTATTGATGTCTAAAATAAATCTACATATAAAATATATTTCTGGATGCGCAGAAATCAAAGCACAAAGGCTCCCAGCGTGCAGCCTCCCAGCGTATTACTCGTCTGAAATCTCGTGAAATGTCTGTCAAGCCTGCATCTGAAAAAAAAAATCAAACCCAGAAAAGCTGTTATTATCAACAAAAATTTAAAAAAGGTCAATGTTAGTGCAAAAAACTAAAACTTTGCATCTATCAAAGGAAAACGTATCTCTAAAAAGCCCGAAGGTTTCCCCTTGATTGGTTTTCCGACTCAAGCATAGAGTCACAGTACCATGCAGAAATACCGGATCTCTCGATCCAATGAATAGTCCTCCTCGGGGAGCAGAAATCTCACTTTGGTTTTGGATAAACTCTTATGCGGGGTCTACAATAGAAGTAGCAGTCGTAGGGTCTCAAGTCATAGAAAATTGACCAATCACAGTCGAATATGAGAAGAATAATCAACAGTGATTGGTCAATTTTCTATGATTTAAGATCTTACGACCGCTATAACTTCTATTGTAGACTCCGCATTAGTTTGAGGTTAAATTGGAGATCTCACTGGGAAGTGTCGTTCCAATTTTAATATATGTACTGCCGAAGCAAGTACAATGTTTCTTCCAATATTGCTTATATAGTAAGTAATACATTCACATGTACTAACGAGAAACACAAAGTTACAAGTTTTCGCCACCTATTGGCACAATTTGGCATTGTGCGACATAACCTCGAAAATAAGTATGGGACATTAACGATTTCTATAAATACTGCGGTAATTACGGAGATGACGGGCGACCTCACCGATTTTAATGAAATTAGGCTCATTCGATGCGTTTTTGCATGAAACGAACGAATCTGGCAGAAATAAGCGTCGCTCTGCCCCGCGAACCGAGATATTTAGCGTTAAAGTTGACGACCGTTCAGGTTAGGAAATCTGTCATACCGATTCGATATAAGCGCTATGAGTATGCCTTTTCATGCTCTCTGATCTCATGCGCATGCGTTTAGCGATTCTTGTTTTCAATAGTGCACGAAATTTAAAATCAAATTAAAAAATGAATTAGTTACTCGTGCAATGTTTCTATTATACATAGTTGTATTCCAAATAAATCATAACATATGTGGACAGTGGAGTGTGTAGACAGTAATGTTTGGTAACTTCCACGCGGTTAGGCCCCAAGCGGGTAGGATATGTTATTTTTTTTTTGGTTCGGGGCGGCGTAGCCGCCCCGAACCCAAACATTACTGTCTACACACTCCACTGTCCACATATGTTATGATTTATTTGGAATACAACTATGTATAATAGAAACATTGCACGAGTAACTAATTCATTTTTTAATTTGATTTTAAATTTCGTGCACTATTGAACCCAAGAATCGCTAAACGCATGCGCATAAGATCAGAGAGCATGAAAAGGCATACTCATAGCGCTTATATCGAGTCGGTATGACAGATTTCCTAACCTGAACGGTCGTCAACTTTAACGCTAAATATCTCGGTTCGCGGGGCAGAGCGACGCTTATTTCTGCCAGATTCGTTCGTTTCATGCAAAAACGCATCGAATGAGCCTAATTTCATTAAAATCGGTGAGGTCGCCCGTCATCTCCGTAATTACCAATACTGCAAATAAAACTCAAAACAAAAATCAGAGATTATTTAATGATCAATTAAACACAAAATAATTTTCGTGGTAAGACTCGATGGACCCGATGCGATGTTTTAGTGACGTTATCACAATTAAATCTCGGTGTGCTGTGTTCAAGAATATATTATTGAAATAAGTCAAATATATTTGAATCAGAAATGTGCATTTTACGTTAAAATATAAATAATAATCTACATCTATATGTATACAATGTAAACTATGTTTTATGTGTCATCATAAACAATCCATGCCTGTTTTTTTTATCCTTGCACTAGACTGTAATCTCTGAAACTTTTATCTCTATTATATATTTTTATTTATTAGTACTAAAGTTAGACATATTAACAATCATAAAACATAATTATTTTTTTTATACTGTGTAATTCGATTTATAATAATTTATATATTGTACATTACTTGTACTGTCTACATAAAAAAATGTATAAACTTAACACTTAAACAATATGTAAAAATTCCATGTAAACGAAATCTTAAAATATATGGCATAATCCTGTTTCTAATGATTAGAGCAGAGTTTCCGTTTGCTTTAAATTGAATCATGTATTTTAATGTATTTGATTTTTGTACTTATAGATCCGTTGGGAATTATGCGATTGAAAGGATGGAGGTATGGTGCATTTGTTGGAGGTTTCGTCGGATTTTTTGGTTTTTGCTGTTACGTTACTATGATACAACCCATGCTGAATCCTGAACCATACAGTATATATCTGCCTTCAGACTATTAATAAACAATCAAATGTGCACAGTTAATTATCTGGATTAACTTTTTTTTTCAGAAAGAATTAGAGAACGAGCCTTCTCAGATAGACCTTCATAACTTAAATTTGTAAAATTTGTTGAAAGTTCCTATAAAATTATTCGACATGTTAATTACATGTTATGATGTTATGCAGTTTCTTTTTATATTCCCAAAAATTCTATAAAGGATAGGTAATATAGATATAAAGTTAAATAGGTTATTTACTAAACAAAATATATAATATAAATGTCTGTTCATATTTATTAAAACTGTATAATTATGGAAAGTACATAAGTCATAAAAAAAGATTGTATTCGAAGACTCCATGGAACACAGATTTTTCCATAACTTATGCGCTTTCTACGTAATCAGCGATTCGATTACCTGTACAATTATATCACATACAACAAATTTCGTTCGTAAACCGACTAGAAATTTCGTTGCAAGTATATAGCCTTATATAACTATACGCACATGCATACGTAATAGGCCTCATATTAAAAATCGTCGTTATCACACATGTCGAGGAAGACGTCGAATGCTTGTCGATTGCAATTGCCTTCCGCGAAGACGTATTTGTGAAACGTTCCGTCCATACATACAGCTGAAATTACAAAAAAAAAATAAAAATATAAAGAAAGAAACAGAGTGTATCAGCGACATTTTTCGCAAAATAAATACAGTACCTATCACAGAATTGTGTGTCCCAAATGCACAAACGCAAGCGCATTCTGGAGGTACTGTGAAGGTAGCTAATGCCCACTGACTCTCGACGTAATTGCCCAAGAACCCCATATTTGAAAAGCTAAGATAAATGAGATAACAATATATGAAAAGTTGTTTGGCTACATTAAATAGAAAGGTAGCATTACAACTGATGTAAAGCCGTGATTAAACTAGAGATTAAGATTAGTTTGGAATTTAATCAATCAAAGCAAAGTTCACTAAACTTGAGATTGATTTTCTCTTTCTTCTGATTAATTAAATTTTAATTCAATCTCAATCTCTAGTCTGATAACGCTTAAGATTCTTTAACGTGATTTAAATGCAAATACTAATCATGTATCTAAATATTCCTCATGGATCTAAATATATTAAGTAATCATATTAAAGAACAGTTTTAAAATAGTTATAAAGCTGCTTTTTCTACTGAACACAGCCTTTACTTAAAAAACGATATAATCTACATACGCGCGCGCGCGTGGATCGTCGATTCAAACTCGTATTTTTCAGAGCAAATATATGAACTGTTCCTTTATCGCTCGAAACACACAAGAATTCCGAATCTCTATTGAATGTTATGCTAAATGAAAAAAAAATATTAAGAATCATTAAAAAACTGAAAAAAATTAATTGCACTATGGCAAAGTGCTATAACATTAGATATTAATCTTGTATACTAACCAATAGGGAGTAGCAGGATCAGCATCTTAATTCAACTAATAAACTTCTGCGCACAGAATCCCACACTCTAATTAAAGTTTCCTGAACAGATGTAGTCGCGATTATGGTCCCATTAATTTCCATTAACATGCCAGTGCACCCTGTTGTTATTGTAGCATATATGGACACAATAAATAAAATAATAAAACATATCTTGCTTTATTAAAATACCAATTGGGATATTGGATAGCTTAGTACTTCAGTAATTGTAATATAAATAAAAATTAAAAATAAATTCTAAAGTAATTGAGCCATGTAAATTTTTATAATGTTGAAAAATGCAAGTAGCAAGAAGAAATACTTGATGTGCTGAAAGAGTAACAGGTACACTGGAACTATCAGCCTCGGTAGCTCCAAGATCCACCAATTGTACACTACCAAGTTTGTGGCCAGGAAAGGCCAGCAATTGCCTTTGCGCTGTCGCTATTTCTACCAAGTCTGTTGGATTGTCTCTAGTTTCAAGTGTTAACAACCTTCGAACAGGCGTAGGAAACGAAAAGACATGTATCTCTCGCTGCAGTGTCACTATCATTCTACAACATAAGAATATCTTTCTATAGAGCAGATGTATAACATACAAGAATTTACAATGAGAGAACAAAAGAGGAATCCACTTATTCCTTCACAATCTGACCGCTTTAATGATACTGATAAAGGTGACTTCCATGACGAACTTTTTCAATAGATCGTCGTAAATCAGAACAGTATTATCAGCAAATTTAGCACGATTCCCACCACCTACCACGGCAATCACATTTGTTCTCCAGAGCATCTCGGCCATGGAGATACTTCCCATTAAATCATTATCAAAATGCGCCTTCTCAACCAATGGGTCGACATTATAGATTCTCAGTCCAGATTCCATGCAACACGTAAAACGACCTAGGAAAGAGAGATTGTCTTAATCCTTAGTGTTATAAATATGATAATCAAAAAGAAATGATGATAAGAAGCTTTGGAAATGAGATGACAATTGAATATGATTCCTATCTTGTTCCCTTTTGATTAGACAGAAATATACTCTTACTTTCCTCTAATCCAGGCCTGTTCAATTTGAGCTCCTGAGCCAAAACACAAAGCCATCGACGTAAAAAAGTTCAATGTAAGATTTTAGGAACTATAAAGTGTTGATAACCATTACTTAGATGCGTATCAACACTTTACAGTCTGCAAAATCTTACCCATATTGAATTTTTTGCTTTTTACGTCGATGGCTTTGTGTTTTGGCTCAGGAGCTCAAATTGAACAGGCCTGGATTAGAGGAAAGTAAGAGTATATTTCTGTCTAATCAAAAGGGAACAAGATAGGAATCATATTCAATTGT
>NW_017256340.1:96889-98105 GCF_001594055.1 Mycetomoellerius zeteki | reverse complement strand
AAGAGTCTGTGCTCCCCGCTTTATTCCTCAAGGAAGGACTATGAATACAGGTGATAGCGTCTGCTCTAAAGCCGGAATCAGACTACGCATTGAAGATTGAGATCGAAGATTGAAGATTGAAATTTGACCAATGAGGGCAAAGGAATTTTAGTTCCTATTGTTTTGATTGGTCAAATTTCAATCTTTCAATCTTCAATCTCAATCTTTAATGCCTAGTCTGATTCCGGCCTAACGTCCTTCCATACTCCATCCTTCTCATTCCTTCTTTCTCTCAAACGATCCATTCATACGTTAGGAGTTGGACGTAACAATACATATCATGCGTATCATACGTAGAATACGTATCAAACTTGTATGATACCTTTAACATGACCTTAATCTGTAATTCATTAATTTTATTGATTAAAAAACAATGTTTTTAGATTGCGTTCAGCAGACTCAACGGTTTTGCAACCGTTTTATGATTCGCTGAGATAGGACTATTCCTTTAAGTCTAATGCGGGGTCTACAATAGAAGTCGTAGCAGTCATAGGGTCTTAAGTTGTAGAAAATTGACCAATCACAGTCGAACATGAGAAGAATAATCAACTATTATTGGTCAATTTTCTACGACTTAAGATCCTACGACCGTTACGACTTCTATTGTAGACCCCGCATTAAGTCTGCTGAACGCAGCCATTATTTGCTGGAAATGGCGACTTCCGGCTAATTGGCGCCACTTTATACCCACTCTACTTCCGCAGTACCGCATCTGTCTGACTGTGACCTTCCTGGAAAGCATTTTCTATTTAAAATTTTGGTAATTACGGAGATTACGGCCGACCTCACCGATTTTAATGAAATTAGGCTCATTCGATGCGTTTTTGCATGAAACGAACGAATCTGGCAGAAATAAGCGTCGCTCTGCCCCGCGAACCGAGATATTTAGCGTTAAAGTTCACGACCGTTCAGGTTAGGAAATCTGTCATACCGACTCGATATAAGCGCTATGAGTATGCCTTTTCATGCTCTGTGACTTAATGCGCATGCGTTTAGCGATTCTTGGGTCCAATAGTGCACGAAATTTAAAATTAAATTAAAAAATGAATTAGTTACTTGTGCAATGTTTCTATTATACATAGTTCTATTCCAAATAAATCACCCATGTGGACAGTGGAGTGTGTAGACAGTAATGCTTGGGTTCAGGGCGGCAAAGCCGCCCCGAACAAAACAAAAA
>NW_017256340.1:93016-96620 GCF_001594055.1 Mycetomoellerius zeteki | reverse complement strand
TTTTTTTTTGGTTCGGGGCGGCGTAGCCGCCCCGAACCCAAACGTTACTGTCTACACACTCCACTGTCCACATATGTTATGATTTATTTGGAATACAACTATGTATAATAGAAACATTGCACAAGTAACTAATTCATTTTTTAATTTAATTTTAAATTTCGTGCACTATTGGACCCAAGAATCGCTAAACGCATGCGCATTAAGTCACAGAGCATGAAAAGGCATACTCATAGCGCTTATATCGAGTCGGTATGACAGATTTCCTAACCTGAACGGTCGTGAACTTTAACGCTAAATATCTCGGTTCGCGGGGCAGAACGACGCTTATTTTTGCCAGATTCGTTCGTTTCATGCAAAAACGCATCGAATGAGCCTAATTTCGTTAAAATCGGTGAGGTCGACCGTCATCTCCGTAATTACCAAAATTTTACTTCCATTACGTAACGAAGAGAGTGTAAAGTGTAAACAAGTAACGAAGACATCGTAAACAAAAAAATGGATGACGAAGACATAATACAATTGCGTGCTCTGAAAGAACAACTCCTGAAAAAGATTACTTACTTGAGAGACAGGTTGAAGGATCAAGAAGAAAATGGACGTAAAGAATTAAACGATCTTAACACGTAATTAACTTGTAATTGTGTAAATTTTTTATTTTTGCCTATGGATAAACTACGATCTATGGATGATTGTAGCACGGTGTTTCCTGATGATGAAGATCACAAACTGTCAGAATCCTTATCTATCAAGTACAAAGCTAAATTGTGTGAAGTTACAGCTAAAGTGATGAAAATAACATTCGAAAATGTTGATAGAAAATTGTTACGTGATGATGTTTATATATATATAGTTAAAGTAATAACAAAAACAATTTCCTTTGATATTGAATTAACAGTAATTTTGAAGGTATATACAAGGAGGGTTATATATATGTATAGGGCTGCGTTTGGAAACATCACCTGAGTGACTCCCTGTATCGTTTTATTCTTGTTCATCCAATGTTAAACAAAGATAAGATTATACACGGAGGTACTCACAATCAGGTGATTCTAAACGCAGCCTATAAAATACGTAATTCTTTGTGCAACTTTTTTTTATTTATTTCTTTTTTTTTCAGAATTTAAATGATGATTTTAAAATCAAGAAAATAATATATTATTTCAATAAAGATATCCATGATTGTTATATATTGGAAATATCTCCTTGGTTTCAGAAAATTACAAATATGAAAAACTTTTCTCTTCTTATGTTCGGTAAGTAATCACAATAAGATTATTATAATGATCATATAAATATTATTCATCGGTAAAAGCTATTTTCTTTTTAGCACTTTCTGATTATAACGAAAAGAATATCTTTAGATTTAAAATTCTACACAGTTTAGAAATACAGAAATATGCAAGCACTGAGCAATGTACTCAGGAAAACAGAGGTATATTAGTATATGTACATTCATCTGTAGATATAGAAAAAAGCTATATGATATTTCAATGGACAATGAAATTTTTGGACCTGACGTGGCAGATTGAACATTTCTTTACAGTAAAGTCTACAGGTAAATTATCTATCTTTTACAATTAGTATTGCTGAATAAAGAGAAACTATAGCAGTGATTTTGATTAAATTTTGATTAACTTTATCGACAATTAATTTTAAATGTAATTGTCAAATAGTATCTCCAATATTTTGTTATATAACAAAATTTTATATAATATATAGAATTATTGATTTTTTGCCATTTAACACATGCACATACACACATATGTATATTAGATTAGATTAGGGACTACAAATTATATAATAAAAATTTTATAATTTCTGATTAAGTTGATCGCTAAAGTTAATTGTGAATTTGATCAAAATCATTCTATAAATGATAAAAAATACTGTTAATTTAGAAACGGAATTAATTTAGGAATGGAATTTTTTGAAGAAAATCTTCATTAAAAGAATTTTGCAAGTTTGTCTTGACGGAAAACAATCTTGTGGAATTGTGGGAGAAATTGTGCATCGCTATTGATGCTTACGTTGGAAAAAATGCCTGACAAATTATCTTTAATTATCTTCATTATTATTTTTTATTTTATTTAATTATTATCTTTAATTACTTGTCTTAAGTACTTATCTTTAATTACAAGATACTAATGATTGTAATATTTATTCTAATATTTGAAATAGTATTTAAATATTTGATTAATAAATTTGTATATAGTTGTGGGTAAAAATCTAGAGATCCTCTAATCAGAGTCGCGACACGAGACGATTTGAGCCGACTTTTGTATGCGGGGTAGTAATTTTAACAAAATCGATAACAGAAATATATTAATATCTCTGACTACATTTACATCCTAATAAAGTCCAGTTCCACAACTCACGGTTAACTCTTAACCGTGAATTGTGGAACTGGGCCTTAATCGGGTTTAATAACATCCATAGTTATGAAATTAACCAATCACAGCTGTTCCTCGCAAAAATGGAACGATTGTGATTGATCAGTTTCGATTAAGCGTGCCGTGTAACAGAGGTCTCTGTCTAACGCTGCATTTCTTTCTCTGTTATTTCTATTCCGAATAGCGCTGATTAATTGCTTCAATGACGCATTCCCTATTCCGCAGTCCTTTTCCACACCATGTGATTTCACTCTAAACGTAATAATAGGTTGCGTTCTACTTAACGCTCGCGAGTATCGTCCTTGTTTAACATTTGATAAACAAGAATGAAATGATTTCGCGAGCGTTGTGAGCGTTAAATGGAATGCAGCCATAGCGTGACGTAGGAATAAAATGGTCACGTGGTCACCTAATGTGTAATGGCTGCGATAGGCAGAGGGTTCAAACTTCCACTTGGAAAGTGCGGACAGTTTAGCGCCACCTAAAAGGGATTCACGAGATGTTGAACAACTCAAATTGCAATCTTGTCAAATTATATTTAATTGAGCCTGAATATGTAAGCTTTTATCATTAAAAATATTCAGAGCTATATAGAATGAGATATTCACACATAATGTTTAATTCAAGAATATTTATTATTATTTAAAGACAACATAGAGAACATAATAATAATAACGTCTGTTTAACGTTGTGTTTTAGAAATAACAAATATATAGTTTACCTTGACAAATTTGATTGTAAGAATGTAAAACTTATTTTTAGAGGTCTTAATTTCTATACCACGAATACATGCACATCTCAGTCTTAGTTGTGTTAGTTCTTTTTCTTATATGCTGTAGTTTGTAATCTCACAGTAAAAGTATTCGGAGTACTTGTAAGGCCTTATAAGATTTATCACTTAATTAATAGAAACGAGATCGCATCGCTCTTATTCAAAAGACCGACGTAAAGCAAGAATAAATAACCGAACAAGAACGATGCTCAAATTAACAACAACTCCGTTGTCAAGTTTAGTTGTAACTAGATTCATTCAATTAAACGACTTGAATCAGTTTGATAGGAATTATCTCGATAGCTCTAATGAATATTATCTATTCTAACACGAGATAGCGAACTAAATTGGTCACGTGATAAATAGTGGGGATATCATTTTTCTGCGTCCAAGAAGACTAGAACTAAGGAGGATCAACTCGTGCCAATAGCGGTAGTGGGGG
>NW_017256340.1:73577-91288 GCF_001594055.1 Mycetomoellerius zeteki | reverse complement strand
CTTTCGTTGTCCTGGATGCGGCGCCGGATTCGTCCTCGTAATACGTAGCACTTGTGTGTGCAATAGTCTAGGTTCGCTAATTATCACTAGCACGAATTGGATGTATAGGAGCGATTAAAAAGGGTTTTCGTCGAAAGAGTTCACTCAAATTCAGTTAATAAGAGTTTATTAATTATAGTTCACTCAAGACAATGTTAGACTTATGAGTTATACTTGAGAATAAAATATATAAAAAAAAGGAAAAACTAAAGTTTAGTCTTAGGTTTAAAATTTCTTAAGTCTAGAATTTGAGTTGAATTTGTAATGAAGAAAACGGAAATAGGAAAAGTTCCGCGGGTTACACTTATTCGGATTTTCCTTCGCGCGCGGTGTTCTAAACCACCGGACAGTGACTGGTAGGTCGGAAGAAAAAGAGAGCGTGTCTGCACTGCTCGATGCGCGCTACTACTCTACTCTTATTTTGTCCAAGGGCGTTCCTAAAACCCCTCCATTAGCGCGTTGCTAGTTATTTGTGGTGGGAGAGACGCGTCAGGTGCGTTCTGGAGATGTTCGTACATTCGGGTCTGCAAGTGAGTCTGTTCGGAAAAATAATTACTGGACAAAAATGGAAATGTTACGGACGTGACACATCTATTACCAGCACGACTTTTGATTGGCTTCTGCCATTCCATATCCAGCCAATCAAAAATTAGCCCATCTATGCCAGTCTCTTATTATAGTGTCTCTACAGTCCACTAGGCGCTACAAATGCTTCGAAGTTTCTGATTGACCAATCAGAAGAAAGAATTTTACTAATTGACCAATCAAAAAATGCTTCGAAGCATTTGTAGCATCAAGTGGACCATGATATAGGCTGCGTTCGGTTTGAACGCTGACACGCTGCAAGCGCTCATGCTTACAAGCGCCGTTTTTTGGTGTTCAATTTGGTTTGTCAGCATGCTCACATTGTCCTAGTTTACACCGAGCATTTGATACGCGTACTAACTAGTAACTTTCTATTAAATTATCTTAATTTCGCCAATAAATTTAAAGAATAGTGTACTAAGCTGGTACAATATGCATCTATATGATTACTTAAATAGTCATATCGTGTATACATTTACACGCATCGGCGAAATTAAGATAATTTAATAGAAAGTTACTGGTTAGTATGTGTATTAAATGCTCGGTGTAAACAAGAGCAATCACGAATTAATAAAGCCACGAAACGTCAGCACCGTCAGCAGCCATAATTTGGTTCAGAGGTTGCGTTCAGCAGACTCAACAGTTTTGCAACCGTTTTATGATTGTCTGCTGAGATAGGACCATTCTTCTAGATCTAAAAGTATGATCCAATTAGCGCGAAGGAAACTTACAACAGTTGCAAAACAAACGTTCTGCTGAACGCAGCCAGAATTTTCCGAAAAATAGCCAATAATCACATGAATCGCACAAATTCCACATGGGACTTAAACGAAATCTACGAAATATGGCGACTACATTGGGACGCAGACAAGAAGACTAGAACCACAGTATATACAGTAGCGCAACTCTCTGTCGGCACCTTTGATGCCAACGTGGATAAAAATGAACTGCACATGCGCGAGCGAGGTATGTAACCAATCAAAGCATTGATATTCCATCTCACCTCTTCTCTCTGTTGTAACCTTTTCTCTTTTTCTACTTTATTGCATAAGGTCTGTTCTTTTTCCACTGTAAGTTCTGAACTGGTGTACACTGATCCAATAAGTTCAGAACCTTCGAAAAATAACAGACCTACACAATATATATTATATTTAAAACAGAAAATAAAATAGAAATGAAACATAATAGATATACATTTATTTCTGAGGAAATATAAGGAGATTCGTACTTATACTTAACCTTTTTTTATTTGCAATGATAGTCGAAGTTACAAAATATAAACGCAATAAGAAAACTAATAATAATATAGCAATCCGTTTTATTTTAACTGATCGATATTACTTATCTCCAATTTGAAATATTCTTCCTTTACTGTTAAAAAAACGGTGTTAAATTTATTTTTTAAATTTCTTCTTATATTTGTCAGATAAAATCCAGTTATTCGACTAATTCAATTTACTATATGTCAAATCACAACAATATTAAACCTGTTACATGTTATTTTAAAAAACGAATAAAAAATGACTGCGTTCAGCGTTTATTTCGCAAATGTTGGAAGTTTTCTTTGCGCTGATTGTATTATACTTTTAGATCTAAAGGATTGGTGGATTCTATCTTAGCACACAATCATAAAAATGGTTTCAAAACTGTTGTGTTCCGCTGAAACGTACCTATTACGTTAACTAATTGATAATAGCTGCATTCAACAGAGAAAACTAATCAGTTATAATTAATCAAAACTGTCACTTTCTGTTAAATGGCTATTTAAATCTCTTATATGGACATTTTAACGGTGCAGACAGACAGCGACAATAAAGAGAAGAAGCGAGATGGAATATAAGTGCCCTGATTGGTTACATACCTCGCTCGCGCATGTGCAGTTCATTTTTATCCACGGTGAAATCGTGAGAGTTGCGCTACTGTATATACTGTGGCCGAACCCTGGGATGTAACAGATGATAGTTCAGCCCGAATTCTGATTGGTTTCTACTTTCCTACTTTTTCTGCTTTTCCGTCCTAGTTGTGAACGCGTCCTATGATTTATCGTCCTGTGAATGGCTGCATTCAGCCGACTCAACAGTTGAGTGAGCGTTCGCTGCTATTGACGTATTCTTCTAGATCTAAAATTCTGATTGGATAATCTAAAAGAATACACCAATAAGAGCGAGTGCTCACTCAACTGTTGAGTCCGCTGAATGCGCCCAATGCCATTTTCTATCCAACGAGAACTTATGCCAGTCTCTTATTATAATGTCTCTAGTGGACCGCACTCGTGGTCAGTATAGTAGCGCGTTCAAGGCTGCGGTCCACTCGACGCTACAAACGCTTCAAGCGTTTGGGCGACCAATCAGAACAAAGAATTTTATGAATTGACTAATCAAAGAATGGCTGCATTCAGCGGATTCAACAGTTTAGTGAGCGCTTGCTGCTATTGATGTATTCTTCCACATCTAAAATACTAATTGGATGATCTAATAGCGTTTTCGCTTGGGAAAAAGTTAGTGCGCACTCAGTTCACACCAACACTGGACAAGTTCCATGGATTGCACTGAATAGTGCAAGTTCAAAAGAACACGTCAAGATTTTCAGTGCTAAAACTGAAGTGCCATTTCAAGTTGTAAGATTGTAAGGACTTGACTAGACTGCAGGAAAGACGCAGAAAAATAACCTCGACATCTCATGTTCATAACTTTAAATAATGATTTTTTACTATATGTAATTAAATATAATATATGAGATATCAAGAATATCATATATGTACATATTTATCAATAATTTGCATGATATAAATTATAGATTTACTTGCCCCTACTGTATGCCTTTTATACTGACAAAACGATGCACTAATATCTTATATATGTATCCAGTGCACTGAACTGACACCGTCAAAATATTTCGTGCCACTTTGTGCGCACTGAGTGCGCACTACGCGAGTGTCGTGCAATCAAATAAATACGTGATACTAGCCAAATGCGCATTGACACTGCCAATCGAACACGCTCTTGACACTGAGTGCAGCCAGTGCACCCCAATCGAAAATGATATTAGGCTGCGTTCAGCACACTCAACAGTTTTGCAATCGTTTTATGATTGTCTGTTGAGATAGGACCATTCTTCTAGATCTACAAGTATGATCCAATCAGCGCGAAGGAAACTTCCAACAGTTGCAAAACAAACGTTCTGCTGAACGCAGCCAATACTGCAGTGAGCTATACTCGAACGCGCATGCGCTAAAAAGGCGGCATACCTAACAACACTGGTTGAACAGTGTTGAACTTTGAGTGAAGCTTCGTTAACTAAGCATTTTCGCACGAATCGACGGAGTGGGGGGTTTTTGCCAGCGAGACTTCGCTGCATGAAATTGTACCTTAATGCTTCGAAATGTTTGTAGCGTCAAGTGGACCGCAACCCAAGTCGGACAAAACAGCTAGCTCTTTCGTCGAGCGATTGAATGTGATTGGTAGGATGTATACGTGACAACCAATCATATTCATTTACTTGGCGAGCCGATTTGATACGCATCTATTTTCAATAGGTTTTGAAACGCAGTCGTGATTTCAACTGCTCAAGTGACAAGTGGAACGCGGTGACGGTTCAAGTACTAGCTAGTAACTAGAGTCCCTATCTCTGATCTGCGAGCACCGTGCTCAGTATCTGACAACTGTCCAACTGTCAAATGGCAATTGCGCTTGTGAACTTGTGACTACATTCGCGCGGTTAAGAAATGGCAGCGGAAATAAAACCCGCCCCGGGAGTGAATCACGATAAATTCAGCAGCAGCCGCAAGCCGGTTCTCCTGTCGAAATTGGAGGGCTGCAGCGACGACGTTAATGCGGCTATCATTATCCCACGGGAAGAGGGTGTAATCAGTGTTTGCGATGACAGGTACTTGTCCGTAGATATTTTCTAAGAAACTGCGTATTTTCGATATTTTCCTTAAGCGCACGCTCTCTTTCACATGTCTGTATTACTATCTTGTCTCTCTTTATTTTCCATCTTTAGAATTTCTTATTTTCGTTGTGAAAATTGCGCGCAATTTTTTCATTACGTGGACACACCTTAAATCCCATTTTTCTATTTTGTATGTTACGTATGTATTGTTTATGTGGTTTTTGTATAATGTATATTAAACGGTATCAGAATTGCATCAAATTATATCAACATAAGTATATAGAAAGTTTTGACGTACACATATATACATATATTCGTGTGTGTGTGTGTGTGTGTGTGTGTGTGTGTGTGTGTGTGTGTGTGTTTTGTGGGTGCGCTAGGCGAGCGTTCTCTCTCATTCTTACTTAAACACACACATACAATTCTTTTATATATATATAATATTATATCAATTGCAGGATACAACTCTTAAAAGGACAACATTTAATTGCTTGTTTTACTTTGACTTTTTTTTATAGGACAGTTAGAGTATGGCTGAAGCGAGATTCTGGTCATTATTGGCCGAGTATTTGTCAATACATGCCAGCAGGTGCTACCTCTATGCACTATTGCGTAGAAACGAGGCAACTATTTGTAGGCCTGGATAATGGAAGCATTAATGTATGTCATGTCACCTTTTACTCTGTCCATCATTAGAATTGTACTTAACTGGGATTATAGGAATTGACTTGCTTTTTCGATTATAGGAATTTATTTTAGAGCAAGATTACAATCGAATGACAGCTATGCGCGATTATCTAGCGCATCAAGCAAGAGTCACAGGAATCATTTTTGCAGCAGATTTTGAATGGGTCTTGAGTATAGGCCGTGATAAATTATTTCAATTACACAGCTCCGAAACAGGACAAAAATTAGGATCGTACCAAACAGACGCATGGTATACCGCTCTACAGTATCCTTTTGCAAAAAGCTTTACGTTTTTGTACAAATGAAAGATGCTTTGGTCGAATATACTCATCTATGAGAAACTTAACTCGCGCGTCTACAGATTTGATGCCCAATCCAAACACGCTTTCGTAGGAGATTATTCCGGTCAGATAGCCATGCTAAAGCTGGACAATAATGGCGTTACCTTCATTACTACATTAAAGGCGCACACAGGAAGTATCCATACGTTGGCATGGGACTCGGAGAAACAATTATTGTTTTCTGGTAGTTTTGATCAAAGCATCATCGTTTGGGACATTGGTGGTCGCCAAGGCACCGCTTACGAACTTCAGGGACACCAGTAAGCGCGCACGCGAAAAATTCTTTCAAAAATTTTGGTTGGTCGGAAATATTATTTAAGTCACTTTCAAAACATGTTCTGAAAAAAAAGAAAAAATTCTCTCTTTCAGTAATAAAGTAACGGCATTATGCTACGCGAACGTCGACCGCTTGCTCTTGTCCGGAGGCGAGGACGGCGTGATTGTGTGTTGGAATATGGCGGCAAATAGGAAGGAAACCGCCGCTTGGGTCGAATCCGATGTCTGTCAGGTATGTGTTCCAAGGAAAGTCTTTAAATACGGTATCATTTCCCTGCTTTATAACATTACTCTAAGATACTCCAATGAAATCCAGGCTTGTGGAAGACCCTTCTTCTGGAATATAAAAGCTATGATGGATCAACGACAGTTGGGATTAAGACAGCATCATTGTCGCTATTGCGGTCGTGCGTTATGCGCTCGTTGCACATCTCAACGAATACCAATACCGGCGATGGGCTTCGAGTTCGAAGTAAGAGTCTGCGATCAATGTCACATACAGCTCAAGTCGGAGAAGTAAGTTGTCAGATGAGCGTCATGTTTTTCCTTAAGACATAGCAAAGACTATTGCAAAGCAAGACATATAATATTCGTTTTTTATTTACATAGCCAATCATCGTTGGCCTCTTTTCATGATGCCAAGCACAGTGTCGTCGGGATGGATCTAGATGCTCCTAGGCGAAGATTGTTGACCATCGGCCAAGATCGCGTTATTAAGATTTGGGATGTGTCCGCGCTCTTTCAGTGAATTTCTACGTGTATGTATGTCGATAATCTAAATTGCGTGATATGAATCAAATCACTGAGAGATATCGTCATACTCGGAAGAATACTCTGGAACCTATTTTTGTGATTATATATGTAATTATGCCTGTTTGTGAAGTCGGTGATCGGTGATTACGTAACCCGAGTTGGATCGACGAGCTGATAGAATATGGAGCGATCATTTGTCAGTTTGTCGGTGACAACGTTAGAGTCTGCTTAATCCATATCCATATTTTCTGCATGAGAAATCAGGAAATAATTGGAGAGATAATTAATATGACGTAAGCCTGTTAATTCAGTGGCATTGTCTTTAAACCTGATGTTGTATATTGATGTAGAAAAGTATTTACTTCCAGAAGAACGTTTGCACGACTGCGCAACGTGATTACAAACGTAAATAATAGTATATATGTATATGCAAGGTACATGGACTCCCTTTGAAAGACCAGGATAACTTTGTGGTAATCACAACGCAATGCAACACAGATGTAATTAACAGTATTAAAATATCTTTCCGAGAGTATATATATATATATATATATGTGTGTGTGTGTGTGTATATATATAAAATTGAATTTTTTTTATATAACATATTTACATGTAAATCGAAGATGGTTTCGAAATGAAATCTTTTCGTTAAATATTCGAATAAAACTCTTTATGCAACCAATTTTTTTCCGAAATTTGCAAAATTACACGTATGTTGTTACACATTGCGAATCGAGGGGCCCATATTTCAAAATTGTCATTTTACAACTTTATACATATACCATAATCGTCATATATATTATACATTTTGTTACTATCGGAGTCTTAAAAATATCTTTACGTTGTTTAAATAAATTTTTTATTTAAAAAATCGTTAAGAAAGTACTGGTTGACAACCGACCAGCGATGTAAGCATCGAGACTATTTTAATGTGTTTTATCTGATATAAGAATAGAAGAGGAAAATCTTTTAAGAATTTCCAATTCATTTTCTACATATTTTATATCCTTATACATCATTAAACTACTAGCAATTTGAACATAAAAATGATGAAATCTTGAACTATATTATCTTTGAATCGATTCAGATAAGTAGCAATGCATCTTGTATCAAGTCCTAGTCTTATTTGTTATACAACTCATACAAGATTATTTAATGTTATTGTATCGTATTGTTCGAAAACGCGAACCAGACAGAGAGTACCCACCAGTGCAGTTAATAGTACTTGTTACTTCTTGACTCGCATTCAAGTCTTCTCAAGTAGAATAGATAAATACAAGCTATGCAAAGTTAATTTGTCCCAACTTGACACAATTTCTTACAAATATTCTGTTTTGGAAATAAAAAAAAATATATACTCGTATATATACATACGTAATTTATTTCCTTGAATGCAAAGAAAGAAAAGAAAAAATGTCATTTTATAGATATTTCTGTCTTGTATCTTGCTGGCTGATAAAAATTTTATCAACATTTGTGAAAAACGGTCAATGATGAGCTTCCTTCGAACTTTATGTGTCGAAAAATCTGAAAATTCGTAGATAGGCAAGATGTAGTAGCAAAGAGCTTGATCGTTTCACGTATACGCCAGGAGCTGCATGCAATGTAATCAGTTTATCCTCGCATAAATATACATACATATATACATACATACATACATACACACATACATACACACACACATACATACACACACACACATACACACACACACACACACACACACACACACACATAAATCTTGTACCTAATATACTTATGTGCGTTAATTATTTCATCACCATCGTCGCATGATTTCTATGGAATCAATCATTCTTGATCACTATGATCACTATGGAAGAAATCATTCTTGTTATCAAAATATATCTAGATTTATTCGCAGGATAAATCTTGCATTTTGAGTAGCCAGACGTGCGAATACAATTTGCACGTACGGTCCAAGTAAACTATCTATATTGAATATAAATACAAGTACGTTTGTATAAGCTCGATTAGAGAACACTATAGTAAGTATTATCGCATTTTTATATGTTTTGCTAAAAAGTATGTATATGTTTATTACCTAAATAATATATGAACGTGCTTATTATATAAACGTTACGCCATACGTGTTACACGACCAAATAACTATGTATATTATTTATGTCGACTATGGACGGCTACTTGAAACTCTTGGAAATTCGTAGTTAGTATGGTAAAGAAACAGACGGATAAATGTAAACTGTACGCTGCGATGATTGCTATCTGCTACCGAAACACAGTATATAGGTACATATAAATTGCGAAAAATGTAAAAAGAAGCGATTAAGCCACGTGTATGTATTCTACTCACACGTCGAATTGATACAAAATGAAAATATATTTTCAATGTAAAACAGTTGCGCAATCTTGTTGATTTTTTTCGATGAAAATGAATAGGGTCAAGCTTGCAGTTTTCTTCGCGCGCGCGCACTCACTCACACACACAACAAACAAGGTGTCCCGAAATTTTTTATCAAGCGCCCTTGTGTAGATAGAGCGGACTAAATTGAGTCGAAAAGTCCTGTACCATTTTGCAATTTTCGCAATAATTAACAAGATATTAATTACTAAAAATCGCTAAATATTGGTTTTCAGTGATTTGTTACACAAATACTATCAACTTTACAGAAAAACAGCAAGAAACAAAAATTGTTTATTTTCTTCTCATAAAGTTCTGAGAATTTTTCAGAATTTTTTCAGAATTGTTCAATACCGTATTTTCTCACGTTGGTAAAAATAAGAAAATGCAGTCTAAAAAGTTGATAAAAAATTCTGAAAAAATTCTTAGAGTTCTATGAGAAGAAAATAAATGATTTTTGTCTCTTGCAGTTTTTCTGTAAAGTTGATGGTATTTGAATAAAAAATTATTGAAGACCAATATTCGGTAATTTTTAGTAATTAATATCTTGTTAATTATTGCGAAAATTGCAAAATGGTAGAAGACTTTTCAACTCAGTTTAGTCCGCTCTACACAAAAGCTCTTGGCAAAAACTTACGGAACACTCTGTATATTAAAAGAAAGGCATGTGGGACATTAGGACATGTTAAAATTAAATGTTATCAGTTTCTTTTGTTCGCGTGCAAGTCGTCGACAAGACAGGTCGCGGTCGATAGTGCCGATTCTACATTAGAGCCTTAGAAGCGAGATCGCATGCACGGGATATACACATGCCAGGTGAGCGGCGAGATAGCTAATCTGTTACCTGACTGCAGGAAGCGATTCGACTTGGCGAACGCTGACGACCACCAGTCGGTCCGTCACAGTTGGTTGTGTACAGTGGTTGGATATGGTACCGAAGTACCATCATCCCCCTCCCCTCCCTCGCCCCGCCGCGCCGCAGCGAGCGTGCCAGCACGGTGGGGAAGCGGCCCGAAACGGTCCGAAGCGCGTGAGACCTTACCACCACCTCCACGCTTAGCCAGCTTCCACCTGGCACTTGGCACTGCAGGCTGGCACACCCGATCCCAGCCGAACCGA
This sequence comes from Mycetomoellerius zeteki, assembly GCF_001594055.1. Classification (NCBI taxonomy): domain Eukaryota; kingdom Metazoa; phylum Arthropoda; class Insecta; order Hymenoptera; family Formicidae; genus Mycetomoellerius; species Mycetomoellerius zeteki. The sequence continues at coordinate 81,217 of NW_017256340.1, read as the reverse complement.
AGCCGAGCGGACGTGTTAATGTGCCGGTTCACCGTGGTTCCATCCTACGGAACGACGACGACGACGACGACGACGACGACGATCGCTCTTCGTGACTACCGCGCGACTCTCCAGGTCGCAACCGGTTGTGTTCGCTCCTCACCTCCATCTCACCTCGATTACCTTGTGCTCGCTTACGTTTAGTCTCCATCATTACACGAACGCATCTCGTCCATCTGTCCGTTTTTCCGTCCGTTCGTTCATTTATTTATTTATTTATTTATTTATTTATTTATTCACTCGCTCGATCGTGCTCATCGTGCTGATCTCCGAAGAGAGCGGATATGAAAATCGAGCCGCTCATCGGAAGTCTAGTGCCAGTGTAGTGTCTCTTAATGGAGCGTGCCGCCGACATATAGCCGCTCTCGTCGTGTTTCTCGTTACTCGCAACAGGTATGTACGTGGTAGCAAGTTGGCGATTCATGCAGGATAACGTGCTCCTTCGTGCTCTCTGTCATTGCTCCGAATACTCCGATTGAAGTCTCGAGAGAATCGGAGCTGAGCTTATTATTCCTACATGTTTCTACAGTCCACCAAACGGGGCGGATGCGCATATTTCAGATGAACGAAGCGGAATGGAGGAGCATTCGGTTGCCTCCTTTCGGCAATGAATACGCGCGATCGTGATGATAATCAGTTTAGAAAAGATCAACAACTTACATGTTATACTTAGGAAAAATGACAATTTAAATTTCGAGCTGATAGCTTATTTCTCTTGATAGTTTGTTTCTCAAGAAATGTAATTATAATTCCTCAAAAAACTTGCACGAATGTGTTGAATTATTTCTCGAATGGAAGTCGTTCTCGGAAGGAATAACGCAATGAGAGCTTTTCTAAAATAAGTTTCAATTCACGCTCACATGAAAACCGATTAGCGTGGCCTGCAATGATACTATCGTTGCAGTGATTAACAAAATGGTTTTCCCAGGTTAATTTTATAAATCTTCATTTAAATGTGCGAAAACAAACAAACTTTTAATACCGCATCACATTTACCGGTAAATCAAGTTCTCGAGTTTTGTCCTTTCTAGTTTTAAATCTAAATGCCGCATAATAGTGTTTCACGCTTTCCACGACTATTGTCGCATGAATCGCGAATGCATCTTATTGCAGAGACAGTCGCTTTAATAAAAAAAAAAAATTAAGTGTGACGAATCGTTTCGATACATGTACGCGCGCCAATGTCGCAAGCGATAGGTATTACGATAGTAGTAAAAGATAAGTATGACGATAGAGAGAGAGAGAGAGAGAGAGAGAGAGAGAGAGAGAGATAAAACTAATTACGGGCTCACTTAATTCTTCGCTTATCTACACAGATATACAGAGTGTCTCAATTCTCGCACAAATTATTTTTTAATAATTAATTCTCTGAAATCTAAAGTGATCATTTCTTTGTAAATAGGAAAGATCTCAAGACGATCGAAAGATAAATGATAAGTGATCGAAAAAGTCTTTTCGCAAATTACACTATGAATTATCAAATAGATTACGTTACGAAACATTCTTTTACTAATTTTAGTTCTAAAGTTCGGCTTTAATAACATTTTAATTTGAAATTTAACCGTAAGGATGTATGACCATAACAATTGAAAAGCTATAAACTGGAATTGGCTTCCTCGATGTTCTCCCAAAACGCAAAGATAAAGTGAGACACCCTGTATACACGTTAACCCTGATAACAATATTCGCATTCCTCAGAATAAACGTCATCTTTATCTCTTTTTAATAATTTTTTATTGATCGCGTATCGATACACCATTAATTAATTAAAACGTGATTAATCATTGCGATAGCGATACATATTAATACTAATACTGATTACCATGTCATACAGGTCATACTAAAGCAGACTATAAGTAATGCAAACTGAAATACGGCTTCTGGAAGACAATTTCTTGACTTATTCCTGCAGTGTATTTTTACGTCTTCTCGGGAGGGCGAGTTATAAAAAGAAAAACCGCGCAAGTTGTATGGGCTCTCCCGATATGTGGTCGATCCTCCGCGCCTCGTTTGATCACCCGTTAAAGTCTCCCGCGTGGCGCCTACGCCACTGACCATTCTCCACAGATATTTTCAAAGTCAATGACTGCGACTGCGACTGCTCTGTGCTCACGCCCGTGCTTCAAGTTCATGGCGAGACAAGAATGCCCGCCTATAAAATTAAAACAATCATCTTATAATTCAAACGTTTGCGAAATGAATCGACGCGATGTATATATATATATATATATATTTTGTGTATGTGTGTGTATATATACATATATATGTACGTATGTATATATACGAAATATATTCGACTTCCCCCCCCCCCGAATCTCATTTCTTCTCTATAATTAACAAAGCAACGATTTAAAATTGACAAAAATTTAATGATATCTACTTAACGATAACAGATAATATGTAATACGAAGTATGAAATTAAAATGCAACTTTGGATGACAATATTAAGATGCTTGTTCGCATAAAGTAACGTATTCATAATTAGCGGCAGAAAAATGCCAGGAGATTTGTTAGAATTTTAAACTAAACAAAACGGCCATCCAACTGATTCTCATCAGTTTCTTTTTCTTAACATTGATACATATATACTATAGTAGTTAACATTTATCTTATAGTAATAAGATTTAAAAAATAGATCCACATTTTCTAAAGATTAAAAATTAATTTTTTTTTCTGGATTAAGTCATTTTAGGATTGTAATGACACATGGAAATTAAATAATCAAGAGAGAAAGATAATTTTGATTTTTAATTAAGCTATTATGTAATCGTATTATTCGAATGTTAAGAAATTCAGGTCTCTCTTTTTTTCTCGTGCGCTCGCTAAAAGCAACAAATTATTAAACTACCTTGATGATAAACACTCACACGCATATGCACAAGCACACACGCGCGCGCGCGCACGCACGCACGCACGCACGCACGCACGCACGCACGCATACCCAGCTGAGGCTAAATATTCCTGAAATATTCATAAAAGATTCCTAAAATCCCCAAAAAACATTCCAAGAGTATTCCGCAATATTTCGAAATATTTACGAAATGTAAATGCAACATTTAAATATCGGTTAAAAATTCCATTTATATATCGTTACATATTCCGAGAATGTTCCATATATTTTCCGTAAAATTTTAATTTTTCCAGAAATTCCAGATCCGGTCGTCCTTGAATCAGTTTTTAAGGTCTTTAATAAATCGAATTACTATAGAAATGTCTAATTTTTTTATATAATGAAATTGAAGAACCGAAATTGACGTGTGCAAAATTCCACGGTAGGTTATGATGAAGAGAAAAAAAAAAATTAAAAATGTAACTTTTCACGTATAACTTAATGATAGATAAAGCTTGCAGACGCTTCTTCGATTAATTGCACACAAATCTTACCATAGACTTTCTTCAAAAACGAGATTATAATAGTTTAAAAAATTACGATTTTAATGGTCACAAAAAAGTAATAGGTCATCGGTCACTCTGGAAAGATATTTAATATTGAGATGGCAAAATTTCAAGTGAAATGTAATGGCGACATGTGACAGATAAATTTGGCATCATCGCTAGAAAACACTTGATATTGTAAAAAAAGAATTTATATTCATAATTAACTTATTGTTATATTTACATGCATAAACTTGCATACAAATTTAAGCTAAAATAAATATAACTTCACCTTATTTTCGTTTCGTGAAGATGCAGTTCTTGATTTCAATGCCAACTTGAACAATTTCTCCCTTTTCTCATTAACTTTCTTTTTTAGAAATTTTTATTTATAAAAACCTCGCTTGCAACGTACATTATAATTCACGTTATTATTCTCGTTTTCGTTCATTGTCACGCGGAATAGCAGAAATCCGTGAGCGGCGTGAACCGTGAGCTAAAAAGAGCAGACGAAGAGGGAAGGAGAAAAAGAAAGACGATGCAACATTGCCACATTGTAACATGAACAAATTGTACAAGAAATGATTTCTTTTATTTCATCATTTTTGCATACTATTTTTACAGAATATCGTGCGTTTTATACTATTTCATTAAAATATAATATACATGTAGTTTTAATATTTTATACAGATATTTATAATTTTGGGTGGGCCCTGATGAAGCATCCCAAATTTTCGGCACTTTACTAAAGAACCATCTTAAACAAAATTTTTTTTGCTTTGAAAAACACACTTCACACTTTTATCTTGGAGCCCAATTTTAAGGTTTATTTTACAGGCGAAATGCTCCTTATATTCTCTCCCAGATGATTCTTGTTAACGAGTAAATACTTCCCGCCGCGATCCTCTGTCGGCGGAGATGTGTACTGTTTGCTCGCTCGCGATTTTCGTAATATATACAAGGATAAGTGATATATTCATAGAATATTCTGAACATTTTATCGACATTCGTATATTCTTTCACTGTGCCGCAATATTCAGCACATTGGTTATAGGTACAGCGGGATAATTTGAATAGCGGGGAAATTTGAATAATAGTAAGCATTTGCAAGAATTTCAAAAAAATTTGAGACGCCATGTTTTATATTTAGGGTTATAGTAGTAAAAAAGATACTGTAGTTTACATATTCATGTAGGTTTGAAAAGATATCTGTGTATTTGGAAGAGAGAGAGTCTGGGGAGAGTTTTATATTAAGCAAGGTAGGTAGAGAATTTCGGTTGTTACTACAGTTTATAAGAATATATCTTGCTTTCTCTTAAGCTTTTATCTACGTAGAAAGTAAGTAAACAGGGCCAAATTATGGATGAGTTCAAGTATTTTAATACAAAATTTGATTTTTGTTGTAATTTTAATGTTCATTTTCAATGTTATTCAAATTACTCTTTAAGATATCCAAAGTACCCCTCAAAATTGAGCTTCATTAAAATTGTAGGGGGAAATCGGATAATACGGCATTATGCCTCAAGATTTAAAGATTAATTTTTTATACTTTGGGTAAATATTCCTTAAACATGTGAGTTTCCTACTACATATTCAAAGTAACGATAAAATTATTATATTTTGAAAAATTGTTTAAAATGTTTGAAATTATGTGAAGACACAGTAATGTCTCGGCGCTAAGCCAATCGCAGCGATACTGCCGTGGTTCAAATTACCCCGTTGTACCCTACGAATCGAACTTTCTATGAATATTTAGCGTTAGCTGGATATATGTACCTATTTGCTTAGATCAATCCACGAGCAATATTATATCTTCTCTATACATCTCTTGCTATACCCATATAATCACAAATCGATGGATGCATCCAATTGACGCGTTCCATCCATCCATTCACGATGAATTGAATTTAGCTCGCTTCGATAAATTTTGTCAGCGCGATCCGTTTGGAAATTGATTTTTTGTCGGGTTCCTCGTAAACGTATCTAGATTATACCTATGATCTACAGAGTTATTGTATGACACATTATCGCGATAAAGTTCAGATGCTCATTGTTACATGATCTCGAGTATAAAATAACAAATCTCATTCTCACGCAAGATTGACGTAAAAATGTGCATCGTATTGTATAAGAAATTTAAATTAATTAATCCGCAGAAATTTTTTGAAAATTTACAATCTATTTATTACATAAATTTTAAACTGAAAATTCTGGTTTATGTGAAAAACTCGAACCAAAAATAATGTAACATCGCGCCTATGCATCGCGTCGCGATGGATCTTATTGGAAAAATTCATCGCATTAAAAAGAATGCCTTTTCCACTTGAATTTCCACTCGAATATATACGAAGCTCGTCGGTTCATGATAACGCGATGCAGTGGTATTGGAACTGCAGATGGCTGTGCTAGAAAAGAGAGAAAGATAGAGACAGAGAGAGATCTTGAGAGGATTCTCGATGGATCTCTCAACGGAGCCGTATGGCACGGTAACGCAAACTGCCTAACCCACTTTTGCGAACAGGTTTGCGATGCTTCCGCACGCTAACGGTGATCGACCAGACATCTCCCCGACGTGCGTGGCGCGAGACGCTTCTCCTCTAAAGCCTGTTCTACAATAGGGTTGCAAGCCGTAAGGGCCATGGCACACAAAAAATTTGAGCAAAACGTAAGGTGCAGTAAACTAATTTGACCATTACAGTAGAATCCATAACGTAAGCAGTAGCGAATCCAACATGTTGGGCGGTATTCGTAGTCCGTTCTCATTTTAAGATAGTCTTAAGTAATGTCTTAAGATAATGCGGCTAATGTGGCTCTCTGATTGGTTCATGACATCTTAAGACTGTATAACTTAAGACGATCTTAAATATATAAAGATCCGATTATGAATACTGATCGTTGATTTCCTTACTGCTTACCTACGTCTTATTGCCTTAAGTTTTTTGTGTGCCATGGTCTTAAGCCGTAAGAATTTGACTAATCATAGTTGAATAGTAAAAAAAAATAATCGACTTTGATTGGCTAATTTCTTATGCGGCTTACGGCTTGCGACCCTCTATTGAATATCTATTGAACAAGATTACCTAAATAGATGCAGCGACACGCGTCTACGACGCGTATATCGTCAGATTCTCGGGATTGAGTACCCTTGCAGGTAGTAGCTTCTGATGAAATTCTTACTCGCGAGTAAGAACTAAAATCTTTCCTCACGTCTTTCAAGACTTTATACGTATACATATATGCGTGATAGGCCTTTTTTAAAATTCACAGATCGAGAGTCTGTGCAGTCATCTATCACTAGATAAAATTATTGTATACGAATATACGAAGAATGTACACGCACCACTCGATATATTTATATATTTTTTATTTGTTTTTAGGCGGAGTGCCGACAACCACGACTTAAGAGATGGTCATCGTCACACGGGTAGGTTCTTACACGCTCTTGTAAACATTTCCCTTGATTGCAGCGTTATTTGCGTATTATTTTGATCTTGCTGTAATGTACACGAGATATAAAGAGCACAAGGGCACATTTCTACTCGATAAAATAATTTCTAACCGCCGCGATAATTCGCATTATATTCAAAAGAAAAATATTATTATTCGATGTCCTCCGATGCGGAGAATGCGCTACAAAACGCGTTTGCAACTTGTACTTTGTCGATGTAGAGCAAACAATTTCCTGCGGGAGAAAAGCGCTAGAAATTTACGTGTAAGCGCGTTAGCCAATCGAATATACTGAAAGGCGAAACTAACAATAAGTAAATTCGATAAAACTCGCGTATACGGTAGATCTCTCGCGCGGCTTAATCCATTACATTTACCGCTTTCCTCGTCGTTCTCCTCGAACACGGTCAGTAGGAATCTGTGACGAGTGAAAATAACCGAACAGCCAGGAATCGTCGTGTTTTCTCGCGTTGTAAACAATGATGATGTACCGCCGTGCTAATTGCAAGTCACACTAGTCACTCCGATGGTGCGACCCGAAGCGCTACGTGTATTTTTTTGAATGTTTGCGCAATTTGTTCTTATTATGTTTTCGTATATTACCTTGATCAAAAAGTTCCCGAAATTCATTCAGAAAATTCAAAATACAAGTTTATTCATCAAAAGTGATATTGTCCCCTTCAAAGTACTCCCTATCGACTGCAACGCACTTATGCCAGCGCTTGATCCAGCTCTCGAAACATTTCTGGAACTCTATTGTCGGTATAGCCATCAGAGCC
>NW_017256340.1:49479-73424 GCF_001594055.1 Mycetomoellerius zeteki | reverse complement strand
TGCAAATTCAACTCCATTTTTAAAACTGTAAAAAATCGAAAACACGTGCACAGGTAGATGTACTCAAGACGGCGTAACTTTTACAAATGTCAAGCTATGGCGATAAAATTTGGTGGAAATGTCAATGATAGATGTGGCAACCTAACCAAAAAAACAGAACTCAAATCAGCTGACTCAGAGCATCACCTGGTGGTAATTCCGGGAACTTCTTGATCAAGGTAGTATTCCGACACAATTTTCCGATAAATGTGATGCGTCTCCAGATTTAAAAATCTATAAAATATAGGGAATATTTGAAATGTAATTGCAAAAGAGCAAGAGCGTATCGGACACGCGACCGGTTATTTTGAACGTTTTATAAAAAAGACCTCGCATCGTTACGCTAATACCATTATATATCGTTTCAACTTTTCGAACGAGGTAATTGCCATGCCGGCGAGATAATTGGGGAATATTTAGATATCGGTTGGAAATAACAAATAAGGCGCAACACAATAAAGCACCTATTAAAGCGAAACGCGTTTCGCGATCGAAAGGCTTGAAAGGCCTTTCAAGAAGAGATCAGCGTGACAATTAATCGCGGCAATAAGACCACGAAAATAAATATTTACTTAATCGAGTGTAAAAAAAATGTTCGCAGTAAACTAATCGAGTACTGCAACTTAGAGATTCGAATTTGATAACATTTATCTCGATCGAGAGGCGATTGAGACAAAATGATGGGAGAGCGTAATCTAACATGTCATATTTATATCGTTTTGTAACTCGATCGTAACGTGATGATGGGTATCATATAACGTGATATCGTATAGACGCGATGCCCTGACGTTAACAGTTATTGCGGACGGAGGAAGAAAAACATTTTCGGAGAAAAGGAAAACGGGATAGAGAGCGTCGCGAGATTTACTTATAGAAATCAAGAGGACTCGGTCCATTGGCTTCCTTGACGTCGTCGTTCTCGACGCGGCGCCGGTAGACATCAATCGGTAAATCTACGAAGTGGTGGTAAGCGGGAGATGAGAAGCATCGCGTTTTTCGCGAAGGCAAGTGAAAGGCGACGATTACTAGCCGCAGCGTCACGTTTACCCTCGACAATTCACGTTGGACATCTCCGTCTGACGACCAATGAAACGTATGCGATACATTCCAGTCGACACAACAAATAAAAAAGTGACATCAATATATAATTTCGCACTCAATAATATAACACCACGATGTTATATATATATATATATATATATATATATCACCATATATTATACTATATTATATTTAGGATTGCTAAGTGCGAAATTATAATAACAATGATGTTATGATATTTTTAATTTGTGTCGACAGGGATGACTGGCTGGGTGATTGCATGATGTCCTTATAACTCGAGAATTTCACCTCAAACGCTCTCTGTCGATGACATGTTCCAAACGGATATAACAGTAGTCTAACAATAAATGACTTTTTGGAAAATGTCAAGGTTGAATTCTGCCGATTCGTCTCCTATGATGAAACGAAAGTCTACTCGTCTCACCCGTCGATCAAATTAGGACAGACGATCGAATTAGGCAAGGTGGCAGGTAAACGCTCCGACTTGAAGTCCGATCGAACTCCCACAAGATGCTTCGCGCCGCGCGCAGTTTCGTGTGCCGCAACCGTTGTATCGCGTGCGCGAGCGTGTACGATATGCCGCACACACCAACAATCGCACCTGATACACGTTTACGTCCCGATTGTTCACTTCACCTCCATCCGTTCCTCGCTCCGCCTCGCCTCGCCTCGCCTCGTCTCGTCTCGCCACGAAATGAGAGCCGCTTCTCGATCCATCTTTTGCTTCGACTGCAATTTTACTTTCGCTCGTTGAATCCTCGATCGCGTCTGCAATGATTAGCATGCACTAGAATCCTTAATTTTTTTAACACGATTTTTCAAAATACTTCATTTCTAGGGAGCTCTAGTAGGTAGACTCTGATAACATTACACAAGATTCGATATGAATCTTATGAATGAGTCAGCCACGTGTTTTTTTTTTGAGATACTAATTTTTCTTAAATCTAATTGTGAATGCAAATATAGAGACGTAGAAAGAGAGGACGGAAAGGAATGTAATGTCGAATCGATTTACCAAAGCAAAGCGTGTGGCCACCGATGCGACACGTATAATGACACGTGCCGCGTGTGTGAAAGAATATTGTATATAACTATATATACATGAATATTTGTATGTCGACTGTCGAGCAACAATTGGGAAATTGTTATGACGAGGCACTTCATCCTTGTATCGAGCCGCATGCCGCGCGCCACGCCGAATGGCAAAGTGCGGCGTACTTACGGTTATTACAACGGTATACCATATAACTCAATTTAGATCTGATGCTTGCGTTAACACAAATTCCATACAAAACTCAACTATGAAATCCTCGTGTCACATCGCGTCGCGTCGCAACTTGGCTAAAATTTTAGCCGACTTATAAATGTCGTTACCCATATGAATTTACTAGTTTATATTCATTGATATCATTGAAGATACTCGAATATGTATGCACATTCGCTCATTTTGAGCAATTACACTGAGAGAAAACGAAATAGTTCTAGCAACTATAAATTTGGCAACTTTTGCAATTGAAGTACCTGTAACTAGTTTTACAAAGTAATAGAAACTAAAGTAGTGCTGAATATTATAAAAATATAGTCACGGTAACAAATTGTATGCATTATTAATTGGTAATGAAATAGTGACTCAACTACAGTAGTTACTTGGACTTCATGCAAATAGATATAACAATTACATTTTTCTAGTTTAGACAAAAATTTTTTAAGTGTCGCTCAGTACAAGTAGTACGCGGCTTTGTCACCAGAGGGACGTAGCGGAGTTCAGTTTCTCCTAAGAAGGAAACCACTCAGCTTACAATAAAACGTGCAGCGTTGGTTTCAAACTTGGAAGACAAAAATAAATAAGAAATGCATACACAAATTTGTAACTATGTATTATAAAGCTTTAATAAGAACAATAAGTAAATTAAGTGAACTAAGAAAATATAGTAATATTAACCATTTATAAATTGTTTATATGGTTAATGTACTATATCTTCTTAGTTCACTTAATCTAGTATTCTTATTAGAATTTAATAATATGTATATAGTTAAGGCGCTATTTCACTACAAATTTATAGTTACCGATACGACTTTTTTCTCTGAGTGCACATATTTAGCTCGCCCTGATTCGCCTTCGCATATGCAGCATTAACATAAGGCGATTTTTAGCGATCATTTGATATGTACCAAGGTTATTATTGGTAGATGTTGATAAGGATGGAGCTTATTCTAATAACCTGTACGTACGACTATTACGCTAAAACTGTTAGTTTTTTTATACGTACGAATATTTGATGCTCTTTTACAAATAATTTCTTACTCTAACGTGATATATAATAGAAGAGACAAAGAAAATAAGACACGAATTAAACGGCTAGTCTCGCGTCTATTACTAATGACCAAACACACAAGAATTTAACGTTCTGGTACAGTTTGGTATAACATTTTGGTTGCTATACCTGAATCACGCCAAAAATCGCCTATAGAGACTACAGATATATAAAGAATATAGTCTTTTCTATTAAGAAAAGTAGTAAAGACGTACCTCTTCATTTTGCACAGGGGGATTATATATGGATCGAACCAATCTCAGGAAGGGAATTTGATGTCGCGATCGGAGCGCGAGTCATCTCGGCAGAAGGCAGACGTATTCAAGTAAAGGACGACGACAATAAGGTAATTACTGAATACACGTCATTATAAAATTGTCCAAGACGCGATACTGCAACCAGTCGCGGTTCGAGAAATATAATATACCATTGCATGTTATTATCACTCGCGCCCTATTATTTGCATTTTCCTCAAAAAGCAGCCATTTAACTATCCCATCATTAAACCCTTGATGAGCGAATAATTCCGTAGGAACAATGGCTAACGCCGGAGAGACGAATAAAGGCCATGCATGCCACTTCGGTGCAAGGTGTAGAAGATATGATCAGTTTAGGAGACCTCCATGAAGCGGGCATTCTGCGAAATCTATTGATACGCTACAACGAGAATCTCATTTACGTAAGTCCCTCAGCACACGATGACGAAATGCGATTGGTTAAGCAAAATGCAGGTTCATGCAAGAAACCGATCCCACGACGATCCACGATCGTAACGACAGACTTATACATAACTTTACAGACGTATACGGGCTCCATCCTGGTTGCCGTAAACCCATACCAGATATTGCCTATTTATACCGCGGAGCAAATTAAACTCTACAAGGATCGTAAAATCGGGGAGCTGCCACCGCATATATTCGCCATCGGCGATAACAGCTACGCGCATATGAACCGATATGGCCAGGATCAATGCATAGTAATTAGGTACCAATCAGAAAGACGTCTCTTTAGAGACGATTAATGACGCTCGATTTCACCGAACGTCCGATTTTTGTAATATTCATATTTTTTATTTAATCTTTACAAATGGATTTGCTATAATAAGTTATCAAGAGAAGTTAACTTATGTTTATTATTGAGAAGGAACAATTATTATTAAAAGCTATGCGTATAAAGTATAAACACAAACCACTCATATGAATCTCTTGTTTTAATCATTAGAATTGTTAATAGAAATTCGTCCTTATTTTAGTGGCGAGAGCGGAGCGGGAAAAACGGAAAGCACGAAATTAATTCTGCAATACCTAGCAGCAATCAGCGGAAAACATTCGTGGATCGAACAACAGATCTTAGAAGCGAATCCGATACTCGAAGGTGAATCTCGTGATAAAACAAACTCACACCTAAATGAAAGAGTTGATCGAACGACATTTCTTTTCTAACGTTCTAGCTTTCGGTAATGCAAAAACCGTGAGAAACGACAATTCTTCCCGATTCGGCAAATACATCGATATTCATTTTAATGAACAAGGCGTGATAGAAGGAGCCAAGATAGAACAATACCTTCTGGAAAAGTCACGGATCGTATCTCAAAGCTTGGACGAAAGGAATTATCATATTTTTTATTGTATGCTAGCTGGTCTTTCCAAAGATGAGAAACAAAAGCTCGAGTTGGAAGATGCGTCCACGTACAAATATCTCATAGGGGTAAGGCGTGAGTTGTAGCACTAATAGCGATACTGACTAATAAGTATAACAACATTTTATCTTGTTCTGAGAACACGTACACGCAATGCGCACACATAAAATCTAAAAATAAAAATATATCGAAAAGAAAATACAGGAAAAAATATTATGATTCACATGAGCTTTCATATGTATGTATATGTAATTGTTACTATCTTTGCCTTTAGGGTGGCGGCATTACTTGCGAAGGGCGCGACGACGCGGCCGAATTCGCCGATATAAGATCAGCTATGAAGGTTTTGCTATTCTCCGACATAGAAATCTGGGAGGTGCTTAAATTGCTCGCTGCTTTATTACACATGGGCAACATAAAGTATAGAGCCACAGTCGTAGGTATGAAATTTCAATATAAGATTTAAAAAGAATTTAAAATTAAATTCGCCGCGCTAATCTCATAGTTGGAATTGGATGGTTTCAATTCCAAGTCTATACGATTTATTCGTGTATGACTTGCAGATAATTTAGACGCTACGGAGATTCCAGAGCAAACGAATGTACAAAGAGTGGCGTATTTATTGGGAGTGCCGGTACAATCTTTGATAGATGCGCTCACTCGCAGAACTATATTCGCACACGGTGAGACAGTAGTAAGTATTTTTCCGTATACATAAAAGCCATACCGTCGGCTATATTAAAAATACTATCGTATTGAAAGTAAATCTTTCGTCTTTCAATAGGTTTCCACGTTGTCGAGAGAGCAATCGGTCGATATTAGAGATGCGTTTGTGAAGGGCATATATGGTCGATTGTTCGTACATATTGTAAAGAAAATTAACGAGGCCATATACAGGCCGAAGAACAATTCCCGCAGTGCTATAGGCGTGTTGGACATCTTCGGTTTCGAGAACTTCAACCACAACAGCTTCGAGCAATTTTGCATCAATTATGCCAACGAAAATCTCCAGCAATTCTTCGTTCAGCATATATTCAAGTTGGAACAAGAGGAGTACAATCACGAGGGCATTAATTGGCAGCATATAGAGTTCGTCGATAACCAAGACGCTTTAGATCTGATAGCTATCAAGCAGCTCAACATTATGGCGCTGATTGATGAGGAATCGAAATTTCCAAAAGTACGGGTGCTAAGCTTTAGGAAGGATATCCAAAGTCACTTTGATAGTCTACATTAAAAATAATTAAAGAATTCACACGCATGCACATCAACAATATTAAGATCATTATAAAAGTGGCATCATTTTAATCTAATTGGCTATTTGCAGTACTTTTAATGTGGCGTTTGTCAATTTCTAGGGCACGGATCAAACCATGTTGGCGAAAATTCACAAAACTCATGGCAGTCATAGGAATTATTTGAAACCTAAATCGGATATTAATACGTCTTTTGGTTTGAATCACTTTGCGGGCGTCGTCTTCTACGACACGAGGAGTTTTCTAGAGAAAAACAGAGACACATTCAGCGCGGACTTGCTGCAACTTATTCATATATCATCAAATAAATTTCTCCAAGCTTGTTTCGTTGAAGACATTGGCATGGGCTCGGAAACCAGGAAGAGAGCACCCACGTTATCGACACAATTTAAGAAATCATTGGATTCGCTTATGAAAACTCTATGCAGTTGTCAACCCTTCTTCATAAGATGCATCAAACCGAATGAATATAAAAAACCAATGGTAAGCATTCCCAACGCAAGGTCTCGCGATTTACTTAATTCTGTTCTAGTGTCACAACGAATCTTGCAAATACAATACTTGATTGCAGATGTTCGATCGTGGTCTCTGCTGTCGACAATTGCGATATTCCGGTATGATGGAAACCATCAGGATTCGCCGAGCTGGCTATCCTATTCGCCATTCCTTCCACGAGTTCGTGGAAAGATATCGATTTCTCATCTCGGGTATTCCACCCGCGCACAAGGTGCAGGATAATCCATCGAATAAATCAACTTTTATTAATCGTTGCTGGTTACTTCAGTCATCTTGTGTTTTTAAAAATTTTTTTAATTTCTATTCGATCAAAAATCTATATTGTTAACTTCAGGTTGACTGCTGTGCAGCGACATCGAAAATCTGCCACGCGGTGTTAGGTCGGTCGGATTACCAGCTTGGTCACACCAAGGTCTTTCTCAAGGACGCTCACGATTTGTTCCTCGAGCAGGAACGTGACCGCGTATTGACACGCAAGATCCTGATATTGCAACGTAACATCCGCGGCTGGGTATATAGGAGAAGGTTCCTTAGGATGAGAGCAGCGGCGATGATTGTGCAAAAATATTGGCGGGGCTATGCGCAACGTCAACGATACAAGCGCATGCGAATCGGTTACATGCGATTGCAAGCGCTCATCAGATCACGCGTGTTGTCGCACAGATTTAGACATCTGCGCGGCCATATCGTCGCGCTTCAGGCGCGAGCCCGAGGCCATCTGGTACGTAAGATGTACCGGAAGAAGCTATGGGCCATAGTGAAGATACAGGCGCACGTAAGAAGGTTGATCGCGCAGAGACGGTACAAGAAGATCAAATACGAATATCGTTTGCACGTGGAGGCGCTACGATTGCGGAAGAAAGAAGAGCGCGAACTGAAAGATCAAGGCAACAAACGAGCCAAGGAGATCGCGGAACAAAACTACAGGGTAAATATTATGACAAATATCAATACTAATGAATTTTACATTCGTTACTTTAACCGCTGAAGGAAACGAAAGCCAATATTTACGATAAGCCAATAAGTAGCGGATGTTGAAAAGGCTTTTTGATATTAAATCGCTACAAGATGTTGAGAAGGACTCTCCTTTCTCTTCTTCTCACAATCAGTAGTGAGTTGTCTACTATCATCACATACAGATTGTGACTAGTCTGCTCGCTGCACATATATAACAAAAAAATTTTAAATATAAAAATTAGCGAAATCATATTTATGCGAAAATACTAATTGTCCGTCAAGAATTATCGACCGAGTTCCTTTTAGCAAGTCACCGTCGCAATTCCTGTAATAATATGTTGTAAACTCTGCAATGTGACATGCATAAATTTCAGGAGCGTATGCAAGAATTGGAAAGGAAGGAAATCGAGATGGAGCTGGAAGATAGGCGACGAATGGAAATAAAAAAAAATTTGATCAATGACGCGGCCAAAAAACAAGATGAGCCGGTCGATGATAGCAAATTGGTCGAAGCTATGTTCGATTTCTTGCCGGACTCTAGTAGCGAGGCTCCAACGCCGGCGAGAGAAACGTCTGTGTTTAACGTAAGTCGTAATAACTATTCTATTGATGAATTCGTTGATATCTGATTACAAAATACAAACGATCGTGAAGAACTAGAACTAGAATAATAAAATAACGCGATTTTATTTAATTTAATACTTAATATTAGAAAAATCTTGCTATTCTTTTCTTACATAAAGAAAACATTAATCTCTTTTTCTCCGATAGGATCTTCCCGCACTGAAAGCCGATCAACATCAGGAGATAATTAGCCCAATTCAGATGGCATCGGAGGATGAGGAGGATCTGTCTGAATTTAAGTTTCAGAAATTCGCAGCCACATATTTCCAAGGCAATATCACGCACCAATATTCTAGAAAACCACTTAAGCATCCATTATTGCCGTTACACACGCAAGGCGATCAATTGGCTGCACAAGCTTTGTGGATAACTATACTTCGATTTACGGGTGATTTACCAGAGCCGCGATTCCATACAATGGACAGGGACACAACTTCGGTAATGTCGAAAGTGACGGCGACACTCGGACGGAATTTTATAAGGAGTAAAGAATTTCAGGAGGCTCAGATGATGGGCATGGATCCTGTACGTAGAAATCTCTTTTCGTAATTAATATTATAAATTTACACGCGCGCGCGCGTGCGTGCGTGTATAAGTTTTAAACTATATCGGTATACGCGGAAGACGGCTACAAGATTCATATCCTTCCAGGAAACATTTCTCAAGCAGAAGCCGCGTTCAATCAGACACAAGTTGGTGTCGTTAACCCTGAAGCGAAAGAACAAGTTGGGCGAGGACGTTCGTAGAAGGCTGCAAGAGGACGAGTACACTGCCGACAGCTACCAATCCTGGTTAGAGGCCAGGCCTACGTCAAACCTCGAGAAGCTGCATTTCATCATCGGCCATGGTATACTGCGCGCCGAACTGCGAGATGAGATCTATTGCCAAATTTGCAAACAACTGACAAACAACCCATCGAAATCGTCGCACGCCCGTGGTTGGATTCTGTTATCTCTCTGTGTCGGCTGTTTCGCACCCTCTGAGAAATTTGTCAACTATTTGCGAGCCTTCATTAGGGAGGGACCGCCTGGTTACGCGCCCTACTGTGAGGATAGGCTCAAGAGAACCTTCAACAACGGCACTCGTAATCAACCTCCGAGTTGGCTTGAACTTCAGGCTACGAAGTCAAAAAAGCCGATCATGTTGCCGATCACCTTTATGGACGGCAACACAAAGACCTTGCTAGCCGATTCAGCCACTACCGCTAGAGAACTATGTAATCAATTATCGGATAAGATCTCGCTAAGAGACCAATTCGGTTTTTCTCTTTACATCGCCCTATTCGATAAAGTCTCGTCCTTGGGCAGTGGCGGCGATCACGTGATGGACGCAATCTCGCAATGTGAGCAGTACGCCAAGGAACAGGGCGCACAGGAACGAAATGCGCCGTGGAGATTGTTTTTCAGAAAAGAGATTTTCGCGCCCTGGCACGAACCGACTGAAGATCAAGTAGCCACGAATTTAATCTATCAGCAAGTAGTACGCGGTGTCAAATTCGGCGAATATCGCTGTGATAAGGAGGAGGACCTAGCGATGATCGCGGCACAGCAATATTATATAGAGTATCATACCGACATGAGCGTCGACAGACTATATACCCTTCTGCCGAACTACATACCGGACTATTGTTTGACGGGGATCGACAAAGCGATTGATCGATGGGGACACCTTGTCTTGCAGGCATACAAAAAAGTGAGTCTTATTTTTATAAAACAAGCAATATAATCTGCACAAAGACTACGAAGTAAGTTTGGATCGAAGCACGTGGGATGATATATAAATATCCCAAGGAGCGAGATAGGAGCAGTAGTGTCGAAATAGTTTTTTCTTTTATCTTAAGAAAGAAATTTCAACTTGAAACTGAAGTTTATTATTTAATTAAAAGACATGTGCACGCGCGCGCACACATACACACGTGTCCCTAAATCCTCATTCTTATTCTTAATTTTAACTTAATTTCAGAGTTACTATTTGAAAGAGAAAGTACCGGCACTACGTGTTAAAGAGGATATAGTCGGATATGCAAAGTTCAAATGGCCTCTGCTGTTTTCTCGTTTTTACGAAGCTTACAGAAATTCCGGCCCAAACTTACCGAAGAATGATGTTATCATAGCCGTCAATTGGACTGGGGTGTACGTTGTCGATGATCAGGAGCAAGTACTCCTAGAGTTATCCTTTCCCGAGATTACCACCGTATCTAGTCAAAAGTACGTAACAGCGAAATTAAAATTAAGTACATAAGAGAAAAGTTTAAAAGAAATGTATACGTATGTATGTACATAAGTTGTAGCATAAAATAAGGTAGGAAGCAAATTATAATATGGCATACGCTTTGTTTCGTGGATCACAAATGTATGTTATCATTAATTATTTAAATTTAAGAAAAATGATATTGAGTATTTTATATATAATTACAATATGATGAAAGAGAGAGAGAGAGAGAGAAAGAGAGAATTTAAGATTTATAATAAATATGTGATTATTTAATTTAATATGTAATATACACAACCCAAGAAAATAGATCTCCTAACGGAAGCTGAATCCTTGGTACTCAAATAATTTGATGTGAATTTATATATTGTACTAAGTATCAAATTCTGTCAAACTGTGCGCCGAATTGATTTTTTGATCTTGAAATGCTATACAGAACTATGCAGTTTGGCAGAATTTGACACGCATATATAAATTCACACAGATTATTTAAGCACCAAGAATCCAACTTCGTCCGTTATGGGCTCTATTTCCTATAGGTTACAGATTCTTATTGTTTAATACGTAATATAAAAAAAACTCGAGTTTTGTAATGTTAAACTATATCCGACTATTATATTTTCTAAATTTTGCGTTATTTTTCGCAGAACAAACAAAATGTTTACACAAACATTCAGTTTATCGACGGTACGGGGAGAAGAATTCACATTCCAAAGCCCCAACGCGGAAGACATCCGTGATCTGGTGGTATACTTTTTGGAAGGACTGAAAAAACGCAGCAAGTTCGTTATAGCCCTGCAAGATTACAAGGCACCGGGAGAGAGCTCGTCATTCTTGAATTTTCAAAAAGGTGATCTCATCGTCCTCGAAGATGAAAGCACCGGCGAGACTGTGCTCAACTCAGGGTGGTATGTCGGAACCTGTGAAAGAACTGGCGAGAAGGGCGATTTCCCGGCTGAGACAGTTTACGTTTTACCTTCCTTAACGAAACCGCCAAATGATATATTGGTACGTCAACGTACCGTTTAGTTTTAAGTATTAGTGAGAAATATTGACATCTTCTTTTTAAACAATTCATCGATAATCGTAATTTTTAGGCCTTATTCAGTATGGAAGGTACAGAGAATAGTCGCAGACTCTACCCGCAGCAAATGAATGGTGTGGACTCTCGTGATAAACCTCATACTCTTCTAGAATACGCAATCGATCATTTCCGGTAAGTAAAAAGAAGACAACATATGTAGCACTTGATATTTTAAAGTAAAAAATGTGATAATATTTTGATTAAACTTGTCTTAGAACACCACCAAAGAGAACAATGTCCAAGACATTGACTTTAACGTCCGCGCGACGTGGGCACACGGACGAATTGTGGCATCACTCTAGAGAGCCAATAAAGCAACCTCTTTTGAAGAAACTCGTATCGAAGGAAGAACTAGCTGAAGAAGCATGTTTTGCCTTCAATGCCATTCTCAAGTATATGGGTGATCTGCCGACGAAACGACCGCGCATTGGAAATGAGTACACCGATCTGATCTTTGACGGGCCATTGAAAAATGAGATTTTACGAGATGAGATTTATTGTCAGATTATGAAGCAACTTACTGATAACCGCAACAGGTTGAGCGAAGAGCGAGGATGGGAGCTAATGTGGCTCGGTACTGGACTATTTACTTGTAGTCAGAGCCTCTTGAAGGTATAATGTATGATACAACTTTACATATCTCTCTCTCTCTCTCTCTCTCTCTCTCTCTCTCTCTGTTTGCGAATATTTTGTAGAATATTATCGATGATGTGCTTCTTCAAGGAAAATTCACAAGCATACATGTATAATATCATTTTATATTGCAGGAATTAACTCTGTTTCTACGTACAAGACGCCATCCCATATCTCAAGACTCTTTACAAAGGCTGCAGAAAACCTTGCGTAATGGTCAACGAAAGTATCCGCCACATCAAGTGGAAGTGGAAGCTATCCAGCACAAAACTACGCAGATATTTCACAAGGTCTATTTCCCAGACGACACGGACGAGGTGCATATCTTATTCCTAACTTCCTCTGTACAGGCTAGATTTCCTTTATTATATAGTTCTATACAGAAAATAACTTTTTTCCTTTTCGATTGTAATTTCGGATTATAGGCATTCGAAGTCGACTCGTCTACCAGAGCGAAAGATTTTTGCCAGAATATCGCGCAAAGACTCAATCTGCGATCTGCCGAAGGCTTTAGTCTGTTCGTCAAGATTGCTGATAAAGTTATTTCCGTCCCGGAAGGCGATTTTTTCTTCGATTTCGTACGACATTTGACTGATTGGATCAGGAAAGCTAGACCATCGCGAGACGGTACACCTCTTTGCAACTTTTAATGTCTTCATTTCCTTGTTGCGACTGTATCGAATTGTATATAACTAGTATCGACAAAAACAGCAAATCATATAAATCTTTCTTTTTACTAATATACCATATACTATACTGGTATACTGGTATACTATACTGGTATACTATATTGGAAAATACATCAAAAAGTTTATTTTTATTCGTGGATTAATAAATATGCACGTGTAGATTATGTAATCTATAACGTGCGTTTGTTAAAATTGAAGAATAAAAAAACTAAAGATTTCGATATTTTTATATCGTCGAACGTGTACAGTGGCATAAAAGAATTAATTTTTACAAGGAAAAAATCAGGTAATCGCGCTCTCTTGACCGAGAGATTACTCACTCACGAAATCAGTCACGAAAGCACCCATAATCGAGTTAAATCAGAATTCAGTTGAAGTAATTTCAACATCAAATCTTTAAGAAATCAAATTCAAATCACACAGTTAAACATGAAATCACTTGAAATCACTTGAAATCATACGAATTCATTCTAAATCATTTTAAATTTATAAAAAAATCTAAATTACACTTGACAATCCCCTCCCCGCCGCTCTTGACACGTCACAATTCAAACGTAGTAATAGATACAATTGCAACGAGGAAATAGGAGCTGAATTGTTAAAATTTCTATTCATATATGATACTCGTATGTTTGCATGCATATATGTTTACATTAAACATTTTTATATTAGTATTATGTATGTTATCCAGGAGTGTCACCACAGTTTACATATCAAGTTTTTTTCATGAAGAAGCTTTGGACAAATACAGTTCCTGGTAAAGATAGAAATGCCGATTTAATTTTCCATTTTCATCAAGAACTTCCCAAATTACTGAGAGGTAAGTAATGGTCATGGAATTGTTTAATTTTGGCAATACACGCGTTCTACATAATAATAAATGATGCATCGTATTATATCATTGCCTGCAAATATGTATAGGCTATCACAAGTGTACAAAAGAAGAGGCATCAAGATTAGCGGCCTTGGTATATAGAGTACGATTCGGCGAGAGCAAACAAGAATTACAAGCGATTCCGTAAGTATTTCTCTAAATATCATTTACAGTTTTGTAAAGGACAGACGTTACAAATAACAAGAGAACTCTCTTTCAATTTCAGACAAATGCTAAGAGAACTAATACCAGGCGATTTGATCAAGATACAGAGTGCTAACGATTGGAAGAGATCGATAATCGCTGCCTATAATCAAGATGCTGGTAAGTAAAAAGTAAAAATGATGAATATTCGTATGCATGAAAAAAAAAATTGAGATTTTTAATCGAGATACTTAAAATTCCAGGCATGAGTCCAGAAGACGCGAAAATTACATTTCTGAAAATCGTATATCGATGGCCGACGTTCGGCTCCGCGTTCTTCGAAGTGAAACAAAGCACGGAACCAAATTATCCCGAATTGTTATTAATTGCCATCAACAAACATGGCGTGAGCCTCATACATCCTCAATCAAAGGTAATCAAGAGGCGTTATTTTCTTTCGCTGAGAAATGTACAATGTAGAGTTACAAATAAGTATTATAAATGTATATGTAGAGAGTTATAAATATTATTTTTTAGTTTCAACTATATTTTATCAAGTTGGACGCTATCAATAATCTACATACATACAATTTATTTATATATACAGGACATACTCATCACTCATCCCTTTACAAGAATCTCAAATTGGTCATCTGGCAATACCTACTTCCATATGACGATAGGAAACCTTGTGCGCGGCTCGAAGCTTTTATGCGAAACTTCATTGGGTTACAAGATGGACGATCTCTTGACCTCCTACATTTCGTTGATGCTCACGAATATGAACAAGCAACGCACGATACGAATCAAATAGCAACAAAAGTAACGTAGGTACAATTGAAATATACATTCCATGGCGCGACTGAATGCGTAAATATATCTTACAAGGTGCTGACGTTAAAATTGCACACGAATTTCTCAATTTCATTGTTTACGAGCACACGATTGTGTATTAATTTAAGTATATTACGTGACGAATTTTGTTGACAGTATCATTTGATGGATTTATTTCTATCTGATTGATGAAACGTAACTTAAATTCACATTTTATGTACTTAATACGTTTGTCTATCATATTGTTCATTTATTTTATATTGTACACGATGTGAAATTTTTGTGGAGATAACTTTAGAATCATTTGATGCTACAATTTATAAATATATATATATATATAATAAAATATAGATATAGTGTATACTTGGTATTATTTCCATATCTACCTGTTAATTTATAATTCATAATAATCTATGCAAGAGAAATAACAATTTATATAATATGTACACAAGAGTTGTAGCCGATAGATTTGTACATGATTTACATATGATTAGGAATTTTTCATCGCTTTGTATAAAATATAATTATTCCCTCTATTGTATCGTAAATATCATTGTATGGTAGATTCTGTTAACTAAAATTCGTATTATCTCCAAGCAATTACCCACGCACTCTACGTACGTGCGTGACACGGGCATAATAGCGACTATGCTTAATTCGTAATTAAGAAAAAAAAGCATTCGCAATAGTTTTGCGAATCTATTGTCGATGGCGAATGTTTAAAATATATTATCCATCCAGTGAATTTATTATTAAGTACATGTGGCATAAGTCAAATTTTGAGAAATTACGAATTCTCGCAAAGATACACTGAATCAAAACTGTACGTAAATACAATAAAATATTCATTGAATTATGAAAAAATAATGAAAATTGGTCCAATGAACTCTCATAATGATTTAGATTACAAAACTTACTAGAATTCATTGCAAGAATGAATATATAATTGTATAAATGAATCCAGTTATTGTATCAATGAATTAACTACATTAAGTCGGACGTTAAGTCGGACATTGATTAACGATCATTCATTGGATCAAAAATGAACAAAATTTTTTCAGTGTACGGTGCAAAATAACGCAATGTATCCGTATAACAAAAAGTTTCTCCAAATTTGCCTTGCTACCTCTACAGAGTATAATTTCGAAATGAACGCTTCGCGCAAAAGTGTAATTACTATTAATTCGTTTTTATAATTGTGAATAAAGACGACCATACTTTCCACGCTCAAAGTACAAGCGTTAATCGTGGGTAAATTCCCATGGAATGTATATATACCAGCGTTCCCCCTTTCCAACACAGATCTCTTCGGGAAGACATTCCCAAGGCGATACTATCTCATTTCCTCTCGAAGATGACAGTGTTTCGATTATCTTTCGTAAAAAAAGAAGGTAAAGGATCCGAGTATGTACATACACATTAATGATTTAAAGCGTCGCGTTTGCTTGGAAGGAATTTTTTTAATCACTCATATATCTATTTACTAAGATTTTTCAATATTTATTAAATGAAAAGTATTAAATTTCAAACAAAACTGAATTAATTCGAAATTCAAAGGATCTGTGAGTAAAAAAGATTCACGCGACTATCGATAATACATATGTTCATCTGTATATGACGCTCGCAAAGAAGTCTCAACATTAGTTTTGGAATCGGGGATTAAATCAGGAACTTAATAACCATGTAATATAAACTTTCTGTTTATTCTAAATGTGTAGGAGCATAAAACTATGCGTCTTCATTGTACTTATCGATATAATTACAATAAAGCACATAAATGTAATCTTTAAAACATTTTTTTCACGAAAAATCCTTAAAAAATGCTCCAAATTATGATACAGAAGATGCTCGATCTATCTAAAAAAAAAACTTCAAATATTTATATGAATACAAGTCTTCGGGTATAAGCGTTCGGGAAACACGCTGTCATCACTATTGTGTCATTCTAACTTTATCGTTCATTAGACGTGAGACAAGTATAATAATGCAATAGTTCTGATAGTGCCCCGAACCCACCCTTCGTGCACAACGTAATTTAAAGACCCATCCACTCGTTTGCGATTTCCGATATCCACATTTTTTTTATAAAGAAAAATACGTAAAAATATGTGCAATACCATATATCTAATGCTAGAGGAATTTGTTTTGTTTTGTCTACATTTTATTTTATTTATGAAAGTTGGATAATCAAAAATTAGTTTTACGCGAGCATCTCTAAAACATCTAACGCAATTGTTACACCGGGATTCACATAATTGTAATCACAATAAGTGCTGTACGTACATTGAGATACTATATACATGTAATACGCGCGCGTACACACACACACACACACACACACACACACACACACACACACACACACACACACACACACACACACACACACATACACTATCTACTGACTCTATCAATCTTTGATCGTTTTCACAATCAGCGCCGATTCACACACGTTTTCGCTCAATGAAAGTATGCATTTATCATGCATCTCCTAATAAATAATGAAGAAACTATGGACATGGCGCGCATATGAATTTACAAATGTACCAAATGTCGAGGCCGTCGTGCGCGGGTTCAAAAATACATCACGTACCTTGTCCCTATCTAACTTTGTACAGGATAGACCATTCACGCGAAGCAACGCTCGGATTTCGATACGAGTTCTCGATCGGTCTTGTAAATCTATCTTTTTTTCTTTTTTTTATTACGAAATGATATTCTGTCGATAAAATAAAACGTACTTAAAAAAATTAGAATTTATGATACGATCGGTAACAATGTAGCAAACGCCCAGTTATAACTTCGAGATCCATTATACCGAATTCCAAGCGTAGCAGCAGCTTCTTTCATAACAAATACAATGTTAAAAGCACAACCATCGTTCGGTGACCGATATGCGGATGTATAGACCAAGACTGTGTTACCTCTATCACTCGTTATTAACGTTATTAATCGTTTGATAGTTTTGTATCTTTCTTAAAGCGCTAGATGAGACGAAGATGAAATTACAAGGAAAATGTTTCCCTTGGAGACAGCATAGAAACGATTAAAACTTTTACCATGTAAATCAAATATTATAATTTCGTTTGCTTTTCCTAAAAATTCTATCATCCGTCATCGTATACTCGCGACTCGGTCTATACACACTAGCCTAAGCCGTTAAACCTATAGGATTGCTATGATAAATTATTATCTCTGTAAATCTGTATCTCAACAACTTGCAAGTCTAGATTCCACGACCTCTAGCGCGTGCAAAATTCGACGCGCCACATCGTCGTCGCATCACGTCGGATGCACTGAGCGATACGCTACGTTTTCGTATTGTCCAAGTTTGTACCGCATCGCGCCGCATCACCATTGATTTCGAGAAATAAATCTTTCGCCAGATACGCGCAATCATCATCGCCGCTCTCATTTGTGTCGTCGTCGTCGTCGTCGTCGTCGTCGTCGTCGTGATTGTCGTCGTGATCGTCGTCGTCGTCGTCGTCATCGCGACCGTAGTCGTTGTGAGACACGACGGTTGGCGTTACACCGTCCGTATCATTAGTATATCGTAAACTTTGGTTGGCATTATGACGATCATCTAGGATACATCAGAGACCCGATTGCGGTGGCTGGCCGTGAGTGTTCCAGGGCACGTCGGCGGGCATCGCGGCAGGTGGTATACTGGCTTGATTGTGCATGGCACGTGGCGCTCGCATAATCTCGTCGGCGGGCGGACAATGCGGACGCGGCCCTGGCTCGGGCGTATACGTAAAAGTTAGACCGGTCGCGTAAATGATGCCATCATTGCGTACGAGAGAAACCGGCACTTGCGTCGGCTGACGTACCCAGAGCCACTCGCCACGGAACAGGGAGATATCCGGCACGACGCAGAGCATGCTCTCTTGACATCTGTACATAGTCTCGGCCTCGACGTCGCCGAACCAGACTTGGAGGTTTGGGGTGAAATTGTCGCCCGTAAGCTCGAGCATCGCCACGTCGCCGCCGCCGTTGAGATGCAGGCTGTGGACGAGTGGTACCGGCGTCACCGGTGATCGTACCGGCCCCATACCCTCAAAGAATTGGTATTCTGCCTTGTCGGTGCTGATGATGGTCCAGCAAGCGCCGTCGTTGATCATCTCCTTGTTCGCTTCCTTTGGGCAAGGCGTAGCCTGAAATTGTATTATACGCTCCTGCGACAGGCACAGATACATATGATCCGTGTCCTTCATATAAAAGGCACACTTGTGCAACTGCGATACAGGATCGTCGGCCTCGAGACTGGCCATTTGTTTGTCTACCTTGCGAATCACCAACCGCGGCAGAGCCATTCCTGTGACCGAGCATACCAGTTTCACGGTGCTGCCGTAGTGCACGTAACCGTCGCGCACTTGAAACTCCTCCGACTCGCTCTCGTTATCGTCCAAGAGATGGATGGTAAACGCACCCCATTGCGTCGAACTCGCGTGAAAATTGCCATTCTCCACGTGAAGATAGCGCGTACTGACCGTCTGCGATCGCAGTCGATTGAAGAGCGCGACCTTGGTGCCACTGGCAATGCACAGATCCGCGTTCTTCAGAGACTGTTTCTTCTTGGACGGCTTCGAGATGACCTTGATACGCTTGCTGTGAAACACGCCTATGTCGTGGCCACTGCCATAAAACATTTTGACAGAGAGCATAAAGTGCTTGCGCTTGTCCGAATCAGAGATGTAAAGGGTCTTTGCCGCGCAGTACTGTTTCCCGTTGTTCAAATCCAGTTGTTGCATGTCCTGATCGGAATTACCAATGCCGATGAAAGCGCATAGCTGAGCGCTCTGCTCGCTCTCGCCTTCGCGCAACATTTGTTCCTGGCGCATCCTCCAACCATCGCCGAACAGATAGATACAGGGTGGTGGGCAGAAGAAACGTTTCTCATTGCCATATGATTTTTGCGCAACCTTGGCATGTAGGATTACAATCACCATGTCGCTACGATCGCGCAGATAACGTTCCATCGCCTCGCGGGTAAGTCGCTGCTCCTGGTGATCGGCCCTGTAGATGCCGGAGCCGAATCGAGGATAAACGGACATGACCGAGGTCGGCGAGGGCGGAGATTGCATACCATGTGCCATCGTTGGCAGTCCAAATTGGTGTGGCATATTTAAATGTCCGGATTCGACTCTCGTGCGAAACGGAATAACAAAATTCTCGCCGTTGGCATCGATTTATATCTTCATCTTTCAAGCGTGCCTTTCCAACTGATCTTTTACCTACGGCGAATTAAATTATCTTAGTGACACATGAATATAAATACAAACAAAATTATAATTATAATATAACATAATTTATATGTACATAGAAATCAGTTGCCAATGCAATTGGTTGTGAGTTTATCGTGATCTCGTAGAAAAAAAGTACAATAATAGCGTGTAGCGTGCTATGTAGATAAAGAATCAGAGAGGATTAAAATTAGTATGGAAAAACAAGCGAAATTAATCGAAATCGTGTAAGAAATGTAACTCGGTCAAAATAGCGA
The DNA here is from genome assembly GCF_001594055.1 of Mycetomoellerius zeteki. Classification (NCBI taxonomy): domain Eukaryota; kingdom Metazoa; phylum Arthropoda; class Insecta; order Hymenoptera; family Formicidae; genus Mycetomoellerius; species Mycetomoellerius zeteki. Next base: position 53,047 of record NW_017256340.1, on the reverse strand, counting down.
TTGCAGGGAGTGAACGAAGAGTGGTAGCACTTTAAATTAAAAATAGTGCGGACAGAATAGCACACTTGATTAATCATGTCTCTTTACATGTGGGGTGTGTATGTGTGTGTGTGTGTGTGTCTACATATATATATAAATATATAACAATAAGTGCAGCGCGCGCGGGTGCGTCTTATAAAGACGTGTAAAAACTATATGTAGAAATAGACGATATCGTGACTTCAAATGCGTGATAATGCATTCATGCAGTAGCGTCACCGTTAGTCATTCGCGCGATTAAGCATATACCAAACTGCATACAAATGTCCGCTCGTTTGAAGCTTTAGCGTGAGAAAGATTTTTGCTTTTTACTGGGGACAAGACGTAATTAACTCGAGATATCTTTCTTCAAACGAGCTATCAAGAATTGCTGGTCTTGGCACAGGAAAGAGGAAACAACATATACAGACGTACACACACGCACGCCGTGAGAACCAAGCCGGACTCATTTTTCCTGCATGAATTAAAAGCGCTTCTATTCATTGTGACTATACAGGTAGAGTTTATATGTTTATACACTGGGAAAAAACGTACACATTACAGTTAATAGCATAATTTTTACCTCGTTATACAAAAGTTACATTAATTACACGAAATCGACGCTACGAATCAAGTATACGAGTGTAAAAAAAATTTTACAATTTTATTAATCACCTACCTTATGGATTATTATACTACTTCTTTTTTAAGCCCCTTCCTTTCTGTTCTTTTTAAAAATAAACTTTCGATATAATAAAAATGCTCTCTGTACATACATTTGCTTTCTACAAGTTTGCCATTTCAATGGAAAAAACCATCATATACATGTTTATATATATATTCTTCTCTTTGAGAAGCACTTGTGCCCGTTTCCACCAGTGTAGATTAACTTTTTAATCTCAATTCAATTGACTCTTCAATTCTTTTTAATTCGTAGAATTCTTCTACAAATTAGAACAAGTAAAATGAAGAGTCAGTTGTGAATCAAAATTAATCAAAGTTAATTTATATTAAACTATTATAATCGTTTACGTCTCCTTCTAGATGAATTCAGTCATATGGACTTCCTACATCGGATTATGTCTCCACAGTAACGCAACTCTAACCTGCAGGAGCTAATAATCATTTTTGGCTTTGACCAACAAAAATAATTTCTCATTGAGAACATGGATCAGAATTTAATTGTACGATACAGTGATATTGTTGGTTGATATGATATCGTATACATATTGGTATATAGTTTCTCACCAAATTATATAATAATTGTTATAATCTGTTCTTGTTGCTATATCCACTTGTCAATATCTCGCTAATGCTATAATGATCTGTAGTGTGCACAATATACAATGTTGAACAACGACAGAAAGTAATACAGTAGCAAAAGTTGATAAATTAGTATTGCAAATTCAACGACAGCCATGATCATGCCAGAGTGCGAAAGAGAAGAGTATCTGTCAAGTACCATCTCGCTTAATTAAGGTAATCATAATAAAAGTCATAGAATTTGCCTAATAACGTAATCCAAATCTACAATCATGAATGTCTGATGATTAAATACTAAAAGAATAGAAATGCGCAAATACATTATTCAGCAAGAAAAATACCCGGCAAATTGAATCCAATGTTACATTGCACGATATAAATAGTAGAGTATAAAATATACCTTGACTCACCATTGCAATCTCTCATGTTACGTTTCCTTACTCTTATTTAAATATATCGGACTAGTTATAATGTGCACTGCCAAAATGCACACAACGAAAAACGTGGTACCGTGTTGTATTCATGCACAGACTGCGTGTAGGCTCTCTCGCGTGCAAAAAGTGGAAGAAAAGTCTAAATTATGAAAATGGAGCGAAAATGAAAAATGTGAAGCAAGAAGCACTTTTCAGTGGTTGCCGAAGGAAAGGGAAAATAAGAGGTCTCCTGGACTGGACTGGACTGGATTCCGATCGCGAGAAAGAGAACACAAGGTCCGTTCCCTCGGCTCGGCGCTGTCGCGGCTGAAGGGTTATGAAAGCAGGATCGATTGATGGCCGCGAGGGAACGCGGTCGAGTAGTGACATGTGCGAGGAAGCCAGGCATTTTGTTTATTTACCTTTCGACGCGAGCGAGGTTACGATTTGGCAAACAGGTTAAATTTTGTTCCGGCCCGACTTATTTCTTCATTCTTGGCCGGGCGTCGAGAATAATAACCGCGTACCCGCGTGCATCCTCCGCGCTATCGATCATCCGGAGCGGCAAAGAGCGCGACTTGGGCTGCCAAGTCCCGGCGATTTGCTGTTTGCGGCGATCGTTCACCACTGTTCACCACAGCGCGGCGAATCCTTCCGCGTTCTCTACTTCTCTCTCTCTCTCTTTCTCCTCCTCCTCCCCCTCCCACCCTAATCCATTCAAAAAACACCTGTTCACTTTCCGAATTTTCCGAACAGTTGTACCAACCGCGGTTGACAAAACACGGCAACAGTCTGTCGTCTGTGGCAGCGTGGCGCGATGCGCGCGGTACATACGCGCGTAACTTGAATTACATTCGAATCGGAGGATACCGCGTGTCTTCCTTTCGTCTTCCACAATTATGCAAAATAATCTCTGTGAGGCGAATGAAATCGGCCAACACTCGGCGACCACCCTTAACGCGCGACTGCAGACGGATAACTAACTTGGAAGTGTCCGGAGGCCAACAACGTCAGCAACGTCAGAAGAGGTATTGCCATTGCCGTATCGCGCGCCTAAGTGGCTGTACCATGAACGTAGCGAGCAAAGGAGAGGGGAGCTCCGTGATCTCTCGCTCTCTCTCTCTCTCTCTCTCTCTCTCTCTCTCTCTCTCGACAAATTGAAAACAAATACCGCGATGCAGTGGTGCAGGGCGCAGACGACTGTGGCGAGACCTCGCGTTCTCGGAGTAGTCGGAGTTGTCGGACGATACGCGGCAATGTTCACTCCGATGCGATGTATGAAATTTGCGCGCGAACGTCGTTGACGTTTGAAATTTCAACCGCGCAACAATTTTGAAAGATCTTACTTTGTACCTTGCGCGACGAATTCAAATCAACGTCTTTTACTCACGCGAACGCGAATCGAGTTATATAATATTAAATCGGCGAGCCATCGGTCAGATGTGAATAAAATGTGAACAAAATTCATAATTTTAATTGTGCGAGCCCTACATACTTGTCTAACTAATAATGAGATTGATTGCTTAGTATATCCCTGACATCGCTTTCTAGATCACAGCCCCGTTCTGCGATATATAATCGCTCGATTTGATGATGTACACACACACACTCTCTCTCTCTTTCTCAGACACACACTCTCTCTCCTTAATCACGATGACGCTCTCTTTTTTTAAATCGCCTACGATACTTTGACGATAACACACGTGACGGCAGCGACGCAGATACGTCACTGATGCTGCAGATTCTATTGTTTGTACAATGGCCCGGTCGACCCGAGCGCCTCCAGCTCCCTCACCCTGCCTCCCTCCACCTGACGCGCGCCGCTTCTCTCCCGTCGTTTCCATCCATTCCCCTCTTCTCCCCACGTAGCGGCG
>NW_017256340.1:41286-49412 GCF_001594055.1 Mycetomoellerius zeteki | reverse complement strand
CTCCACTTTTGCGATGATGACGATACAATATATATGTATGTATATATACATATATATGTATATATATATATCGTGTCTATATGAGCCTACGTCTGTATTACATATATATATATATATATATGTAACATTGTAATAACACTGCAGGAGACGTGCAATATTTGCGTATAAAGAGAAAAAATAGATATAGATACATTAGAGGTCTATTTTTTATTCCTGCATTGGACAGCTGCACTTTATTTTATACCTATGTCATTTTAAGTTCCAAAAGTCTACACTATAATTCAGTCACGAAAAATGGACCTAAACGAAAAAAAAAAAAATATATATATATATAGAGAGAGAGATTTTGAAAACTTCCCAGATAGCAACGTGCCTGCGTCTTGTTGCTGGCATGTTGCTTGCTATAAATATGCATTGCTAAGTATGTGTTAAATTGCAGCAACTGAGTCCTCATTTGTTGGCAATTTGATGCTTTCACGATATGATAAAGGTCTGAGCACAAGAATTGTCGTAACACTTACTTACAATTAGACTTAAGTTGTAGACGTAAGTACGCACAAGTTTTCCCGTATTACGTATAACTTATTGCCGTGTCTCCAAGAAACGGCAATAAGTTGTACGTCATACGCGCTAGCTCATTTTGCTAGCACACAATCTTTCATTTTACGTACGACTAATTATTGTTACTCTACTTTACGTATAATTTCCTATCGTTCTCGCGGCTCTTTGCTCTTATACTTGATGGCTGATTCTCGGGCTGATTTGCTGATATAATTTTCGATATTTTTCCAGCTTGCGATAAAAGCGACTTTCCCATTCGAGTAGATTCGCCTGATGTCATTTCAGCTGCTTTCTATTTAATTTGTATCGTTGCGTGTCACCGACTGGAGTCTCGACTCCGACTCTTCCTCTCTGCCTGATCGGCTGATTGTCATAGCAGTCCGCTGAATTGCAAAATGAAGGGGAAGATAATTTAAAGAGCCATCGAGAAACAAAAAAGTCTCTCTCTCTATTGTATATATATATATATATATATTTGTATATATTCTTTGGTATAGGTCAACATGTAAACAATTACGAAATAACGCAAGTATGTATTAATAATATTTAACTATAATAATAAACAAACAGAAGTTTTCATCCGTTATATAGAAATTAAATATATCCGTGCGCGTTAAACGCCACGCCGCGCACTGCCGCGGCATAAAGTATATAAATAGATGTGTAATGTACTACGTAAGGAATAAAATCGCTAAATCATGTTAAATGGCGCTCCCTAATTGACTTGTGCAGCATGCACAATATATATATTGTGGGCGCGACGCGACCATTCTTTTTTCAATTTTTGCTCCTTTTGACTTGTTTCGACGAACGTCGTATCGTGTGATGTGATGTAGACGATCGAGCGCGCCGCGCCGCAAACCAAGTTTTTACAAAACCCGATTCCCACGCTCCTTCTTTCTATAGGCGCGAAGATACCGGCATGAAATTATACCGCGAGCGTGATCTCGATACGATCTACTATTGTAATTATTGCGCGATTTTAATTATTATCGTTGCCCCTAAGGAATAAATAAGATGCGAAACAACGACGCATAATTAGCTTGAATTAGCTGATTTTAAAACGTACGCTCGAATGCGTCGCGTAATATAGATGATATAGATGTAATAGTAATACATACGTCGCGCATCATACAAACGACGTATGCATTTTCTCGCCATTACGATCGTCCTCCGATCGTTAACATCGAGAGAGATTTTTTTATGTAAATTTAAGTAATTATTCGCGTCTCTAGTTCAAAAACGAAAACAATAATAAGCGCAGATACCGCAGCGAAACGAGTCCACGAGGACCACGAGTCAAGTTGAGTTGAGTTGAGTTGAGTTGAGTTGAATCAAGTGTAGCTGACTGCTGACTGCATACCCAGCGTATCAAGTACCACTGCGTGAGTTGAGTACAACGAGCGTTTGCTGACTGCTGTTTGCTTTGCTTCCTTCGTCAGCGTCAGCTGATTGCGAACAGTGCGAACGGTGCGAACTACATGAACCGTGATGAACCGTTCACCGACCTAAGTCGACTCCACTGGACGCCTGCAGACGCTAAAATATTAAACGCGTACTTTCACGCGTGTGTGTGGATTTCTAAACTCTTGTGGATGACATTAATCATGTTCGCATGTATAATATTAATCATGTTCCGTGATACGTACGAGTTCGATTTGAGTTAACCGCGTATTTTTAGGTTAATAGTTGAATACAGTTGTGATAACAGTTTAAATTTTTTTAGATAATGGAAGAAAAATGTATCGGGAAAATTTGGTTTGCATTACATATCTGTTAGTGTGACACACATCTGTATGCAGTATGTTTCCCCATCATCGCAATCTATGACATAATGGGAGTATACGGCTTGTGGAAGTTGCTCGAAGCATCTGGAAAGCAGGTACCCTTGGAAAGCCTCGAGGGCAAGGTCTTGGCAATCGGTGAGTATCAATATATATGTAATAAGTCTTATCACACAAAAGCTTAAATATAATTTTAATTATATTTAATTATACTTTGATTATAAAATGACAAACTTTATAATGATGCGATGTATTTCTTACAGATATATCGATATGGATGTACCAAGTGTTGCAAGGATACCAAGATCGTCATGGCGTTTCTAGACCCAATGCTCATTTGCTTGGATTATTCACTAGGATATGCAAACTCCTGTATTATAAAATTAAGCCCATTTTTGTCTTTGATGGAGGAGTACCCATGCTCAAGAAAAATACAATTGTAAATATGCAATAGATTATATCCTTTTCACCTGATTACAAATTAACAAATAATTAATTAATGATCTTTAACTCATGTATTTAATGTAAAGAACGTATTTGATGTAAACGTTTCATTGTATAAAATTTTAAACTTTTGCACTATGCATTTATGTACAAACCAAACTGTTCTTCTATCTTGATTATAATATTGTTCGTACTTAATTAGTTTACCGTGGGAACCAGGTAGTGAGAAAAGAGCCTTCTCATTCTTTTGTGTTTGCAGGCCTCGCGCAGGAAGCAGAAATCTATTGCCACGAGTAAGGCGCAAAAAATGAAGGCGGATTTGATGAACAACTTGATAAAGCACAGAGTTGTAAAAACTGTTCTTAACAAAGATTCCAAGGATCAAAATAGTGAAGCGATACAAATAACGCAAATCAAACATTCCAACGAAGATATGTTTGCTCTACCTGATATGCCTAGCGTTAACAACTTGCAGAGTTATGTTGATGACGATCAAGACGATTCCGACTCCCCTGTCGAACTAAGTCCACGAAAACAATCCAAATGGATGGGGAACATACATAACGTTGACGTAACCGGTAACGAATTTAAAACATTACCTGCAGATGTTCGTTACGACATACTCACTGATCTTAAAGAAACGAGAAAACAAAATTCCTGGGGTCGTTTGCATGAAATGCCTCAAGTATGTACAAATGTAAAACTACATAAACACTATATATACAGGGTGTCCCGCAATTCGTGATCGAAATTTTAATAACATTCTTGAATTAAAAATAAGACAAAATGTCGAGGCTATAATAGTTTTTAAATTAATACCGATTAAAGTTAACTAATCATAGAGCTGACGTTTCGCGCGCTTAGGATGGTACATCACACAAGCGGATGTTCGTACGTCTATGTTCACCCCATGTGAAATTAAATAATGTATACAATGATGTTGAAACATAGAAAATAATTACATATGCAATGCGTACATAACATAAAAATATTACAGGATATTAAAAATAATAAACGTGTATAACGAATTAATTTAAAAACTTATAGCCTCGATATTTTGGTATTAGGATTTTTGTCTTATTTTTAAGTCAGGAATGTATTATTAAAATTTCGGTCTCGAATTGTAGGACACACTGTATATATATATATGTATATATGTGTGTGTATGTACGTACGTACGTATGTATATCATGTTTAATATAGGAATCACAAGAGTTCTCAGGCTTCCAGTTGAAACGTTTACTTAAACGTAGGCATGTGCAAGCATCTTTAGAATCTGCTGAAAAGGAAATGGGTGGAAAGACACTCACATTGGAAGAGTTGGACAAGTTACTGACTGAACAAGGTGTTGATACAAAGAGTAGAGACGCGGCTTTTCGAATAGCCGCGGATAGCACAACCAGATTGATTTATATCAGTGGTATGTGCAATAAATGTTGAAATATCATTAATTATTTCTTGTTATACGTTGTGATCTATTTAATGAATTTTACATTATTTCATGCAGACAAAAACGCGTTAGCAAAAAAATCTGTTACAAACGAAATAGAGCTGAACAAAAGTGATATGTTACAGGATGTGAATGAAGAAATTGAACCTGTTGCTGGCCCAAGTAATCCTATGCCAATTGTAGAAAATATTAATGAGTATGAATTAAATGATTCCGATAGTGAGAACAGTGTATCAATCTATGATGATGCTCTACCCATTGCAGAAAATATAAGTGAATACACATTTGATAGTGATTGGGAATCTGAAAATGATATAAACGAATCATTGACATTATTGGGCAAAAATAGGATAAATCCTGCATTAACATACATGTTAGAATATAGCGATTTGTCCCAGAATCAAATCATGCAACTTATTCAACGTAATAAGGATGAAAGTCGCAAGACAATAAGCAAAAACATTAATGATACTACAAAAAGAGATATTTACATAGAATTAGCAAAACAAGATGATAAATCGATATTAACATTTCCTGAAAATTGTGAGCAAGTTTTGAAATCAGTAGAATCACAGAGTATGAAAGACGCATGCATACCTAAAGAGAATATGGCCGCTGAATTAATTTTATCTAGTCCAGAATCAGATAATCTCACTCAGGTTAAACCATTGGAGAATAATGTCAAGACTTCAAATATTACATCTAATGTCTCAAGTTTGGACAAAGGAATAATATCTGACAAACATTCTCTTGTCTCGAAATCTAACGATGTAATACAAATAGATACATCTGATTCCGATTCCGACAATTTCATTGAAATCCAAGATGTTCCGATACATGATATGAATATTTCAAGAAATATTATGAAGAAAAAAGATATCGAGATAACTTTCAAGATCGATAAAAAACTAGAAGATGATATATTTGCCGATATATTTAGGAAAGTGAATAAAGAGAAAGTTGTACCAGTGAGTCTGGAGCAAGAACAATTTGTTGATACGATAAATAGAGAACGGCAAACACAATTAATTTCTGAAAACAGTAGTAAAGATAGTCTTATCTTAGATACTATATATGAGGAATCAATCAGGGAAAAAACAAAAATTGAATTGCCAGAAAATATTGAATTAAACAAGAATATACCGGATGACGAAGACAGAGTACGTGACAGCGAAAACTCGAGTGAGTCGATCGAGCACAGTACGGATACGCCTACTCGAGTTAATCCTCTAGACGAATGTATACAGGAAAAACCACAAGTGTTACCTACTAATAAAGAAGATTTGATAGAATTGAAAGTAAGCTCAACATTATTTCTGAAACAGATGGACAATAATTTTATTGTATTTGTATTTATTTATCTGATACGATTATGTAATTACAGGGACAATTAGAAGATCAGCAGGTTTTACATTGGCAAACTCGAAAAACAAGCTACCAGTATTTCGGAGCAAATAAAAATCGATGCACAGGTATACTCGAAAGTGTATAGGCAGCGATGTGTGTTTGGTTATAATATATCATTGTTGCGTTATATTATATCCGTTTATAGGATCTGTTACGTTTATTCGGAATACCATACATAATAGCTCCCATGGAAGCGGAAGCACAGTGTGCTTATTTGGAACAGATTAAACTAACCGATGGCACAATTACAGATGATTCCGATATTTGGCTTTTTGGAGGTCAATGCGTATACAAGAATTTTTTCAATTACAGCAAAAGAATGTTACGATTTCGTGCCTGTGATATTCAACATCATTTTAGTAAGTATTGGAAGATTCATTGTTATTTTAAGCTAAAGTGGTAATAATATAATATAATACTAATTAATATATGTATATGTTATTTCTATGAAAAGAAATCAATTATTATAGATCTAACAACAAAATAATTATATATCGCAGAACTTAACCGCCATCAATTGATACAATTGGCCCTTTTGGTTGGTAGTGATTATACTACGGGAGTGGCTGGCATTGGGCCAGTTACTGCGCTAGAAATATTAGCCGCGTTTCCTGCCGATGGAGATAACGTATTACATGGGTTACATAATTTTTGTTCGTGGATAAAGAAGGGAATGTTTGCTGCTCCTGGGAAAACAGGTTTACGCAATAAATTGCGAAGCCTGAAATTGAACAAAAGTAAGCGGTAATCTCACCTAGACCGATAAGGATGAGTAAAACTAAGTAGAATAAGTGATTGTGAGTAATATAACTGATTGCTTGACAGATTTTCCAAATCAAGCAGTTGTTCAAGCGTATCTTTTTCCTACGGTTGACGAGTCGAAAGAAATTTTTACCTGGAACAAGCCGAACGTTGTGCTTCTCTGCGACTATACTAGGCAGAAATTTGGATGGACAAAGGGCAAATTCGACGATACAATGATACCGGTATTGAGGAGAATGGAAGAAAATAAGAATCAAAAGTTATTAGATATGTACTTTAAAGCGAAAGCATCTCCGCGCTCGATTGAATCAAGCTTAAGTAAGAGAGTACAGAAGGCTTTGCGCAGATTGAATAGTGACGATGTAGATACAGATAGCAACATAGATGGCAAATCTCGACTTAAGAAAAGTAAAAAAGATGATGCTATCCAAAAATCGAATAAAGAAAAGAATTCAGAATTTGAATTTACTGAACTTGAGACACCGACTGATAAGATTAAAAATGCTATCCATGAGAAAGAAAGACTTATTAAAGTCATTGATAAAAAGAAATACAAAGAATATATACCGCAACGAGAGAAAGATAAGGAAAGCGCATTAGAAAGGAAATTGCACGCTATAGAAATATTTAGGAAATCAAAACAAGGCTTGAGCAAAACAAGAAAAGTAAAATGTAAAATACGAAAAGTCAAGGAACAGGCAGAACTATCGGAAACCGATAGCAACTAAATTAATTTGATAAAAGAGAAGAAAAAATGTACATTTTTATCAGATTACTGTATTATTAGATACTATATTACACGCTTTTTTGAAAGGTGTTACTTAAGTAGTATGGTATGTTGCGCGCGCGCCCGCTTGTATGCATGCGCGCGTGTGTCATCATATTGTAAATGTAAAATAATTATCCATATAAGCTCTATAATAATGCTATATGTGTAGGCTAAGAATTTTGTAAATTTTTCTGCATAATTTAATGATTATGGGTGCTTTCCATTTTTTTTTTATACAAGTTGACACAAACGTCATTCTATCTTTCTTGACATTCAGAGAGTAATAAAGATAGAAAGACACTTTTGTCGACTTGTGCCATCATATGGACAACATCCCAGCTTTTAATGGGTGCATTTAGTACTACAACCGCTCAATGGCTACGTTTACACCGTACGCTTGGTCCGCGGCCTATACGATGGATGTCCTTGTTTATCCTGTAGGTTAAAGTCACTAGATTTATAAAGTACCGCAAACTCGCATCCATTTTGACGCAAAACGCGGCCATTTCAAATTCACGCATTTGTATACACGAACTTTATTTGTGAAAATGAAGCTTTCGAGTACGTAAATCAATGTTGTTGAATTGTAATTAATTTATTTATGACCAAAGAATATGTAGGAATGCTTAATTTATGTGTTCTTTAGTTTAATATGGATTTATTTGTTGTAGAAGTTTTGTGCATAAAAGTGCACGAAGGATACGTGTAAGTACAGTTCGGAACTGTTCAGGAACACAAAAGTACACGTCACACGTGTGATTACTGTGCGAGCTTGAGCATTTTTAAGATATTATTTAGCCGGGGTAAATGTGTTTTTGCCGAGTTATCTCAGTATTTTTTAAAAGTGGCTGACTACAATCGTGGATTTAGTCACACATAGATTTTGAGGGTTACCGAGTGATGTCATAACCTACATTTATTTCTTTATATCAAGATTCTATTTCCTCGT
>NW_017256340.1:37284-39051 GCF_001594055.1 Mycetomoellerius zeteki | reverse complement strand
TTAGCTGCACCCAATTGACCCAATGTGTAGGTTGGTGTAGTTCGAATCATGTACTATGTGCACTTCGGCCATTTTGATGCATCATTTCTGAAAGAGTTTGCGGTACTTAATAACTTTAGTGACTTTACTGTAAGTTACACAAAGACACCTATCGTATAGGTCGCGGACTAAGCGCACAGTGTAAACATAGCCTATAAGCGCTCAGTGAGCGGTTGCATTTTATTGGCATATTCCGTTAGAACTAAAAATATAGACCAAACAGATACAAGAGCTCACAGTCTATTGTATAGACCGCGGCCTAAATGAACGGTGTAAACGTAGCCACTGAATGCACCCATTGGGCGAGTTCAAGACTGCAAAGCGGCTAGGCATGCTTATCGAGCGATTGAATATGATTGGTTGGATCTATAAGTAATAACTAATTATGTTCATTTGTTCTGCGAGCAGGCTAGCCGCTTTGTCAACTTGAACGCGCCCAATGACTCAACGTAATATTATGGGTGCATTCCGAAATTTGCTGACAATGCTGACAGTACCACTACTGAAATCACTACATTTTAACCGGTCCGAAATTCGCAGCAGTACTGACAACAGAGGTACAATTTCATGTAGCGAAGCTTCGCTGGCGAAGACTCCCCACTCCGTCGTAAACGAAGCTAGCGTTCTTCGCTCTTCGCTAAAGCCCTCTTATCTTTTCATGGAGCGAAGCTTCGCTAGCGAAGTTACTCCCACTCGTCATGAATAAAGGAGCGTTGAACAGACAATCCAAAAAATTGATCAATCAAATTGAATTATTTGGCCAATCAAGTGGACCGTAGCCAGAGCTAGCGAAGCTTCGCTAGCTAAGCATTTTCGCACGAATCGACGGAGTGGGGGGTTTTTTCCGATTTTTAAAATCGGAACGCATTTGCAGTAATAGAGCGTGATATGTATATAATTTAACCTAATTTATTAAATTTCATTGGATCCCATGTAATTCTGTTTCCGTGCTTGCTTCTGCGATTTATGAGTATTAGTTTTAACTTAAAAAAGAAAATTCCGTTATATGGGGCAAAATTTCCCAAGTGTACCCGCGTAAAATTGCGATGTCACCGATCTTTTTGTAACTTTGCTAAATTGTAGTACTAGTCGACCTCTTTAAATCCTGTAAAGGAAATGCCGCTAGTACAAATGGTTGCCAAGATGTAGGGGCTTGAATTTTTAGTTTTTACTCAATGTGTTCTATTTAAAAAAATCATATCTTCTTTCACACCTATCCAAACGAACTTTATAATGAGTGTTTTTTAAAGCTTTTTTCTTGGGCTTTGCAATAAAAAATACTATTTTGCATTAAAAAATTTTTATCATGTATATTTTTTAATTTTAAAAGTATTTTTCAATTTTTCTCATAATGCGACCCTTTTGATTTTTTTGAAACTAAAATAAAAAGAAAGCTTGACTTTTTCTCGTCAAAATCATGTAAGTTGGAATATGGGATGAAAAGAATTGGCGTCGATAAAAAACGTTTTAAGCGCGCGAGTATACCGGGCGCGTGTGGAATGGTCGCGGCGCGGCGCGGCGGTACAACGCCACCAGTTTCCACTTTGATTCCAGAGTCTTGTTTATACGCAATTTTTCTAATTTCTATTTTTCTGTCCCTCCCTTTCTCTACAAAAACATATTAATACGTGAGATTTCGTGGCATTAATTCACGTACGGTAGGTATAAGGTTGAGCGTGAGTGCAAGCTGAAACACATGTGCTCACGTATTTCCGCACTCGGCATTAC
>NW_017256340.1:28358-34564 GCF_001594055.1 Mycetomoellerius zeteki | reverse complement strand
AAATAATAAATTAAATATATTTTTTTCTTTTTTCGTGATTTCCTGCGAAACAAAGCAAAAAGGAGCATATGTCTATAGGACTTTTTTTCTTAGTTTTTTACTCCTCTACACGCTCCCGAAGTTTTGCCATTTAATTTGGAAACACCCTGTATATTGTGCAACTAATGGCAAATGTAACACCGATTTTGATTAGCATTTAGAATGTCATATCTAATGTTATATGTATAGAATATAATTCCGACAGTTCTTCAGATGATGACAATGAGTATATTTTAAATATCTTAAAGCAAATTTCGAAACGAGGATTATTGATACCAAGAGCACGCATAAAAAATTATATTGAAAATATAGTGCAAAATCTTTCAGATGTAGGATTTAAAGAACACTTTAGCTAATAATGATTTAAATCGCAGAATTTATTATTGCAATACCAGGAGTGTAAGTTGAAGCTTGCCGGTTTTTATAGTAGGTGTCGCTAGCAGGATGTAGGCATTTCTATGATTTGACATATATACGATTTTGTTCTATGGATATTAATCTCCAAAATACCGAAGTCTCATTCCGTCAAAATAATAGCGCCATAGTCGTTTATATCAATAAATATGTCGAGTTTCGTTCCAAATAAAGAGCATTTGCGGCATTCGTTGCTTTTCTTATTTCATCAAAAGAAAAAAGCAGCTGAAGCACATCGTTTGCTAGTAGAAACTTATGGTGAACATGCTCCAGTGATTAGAACGTGTGAGACATGGTTTCGTAAATTTAAAAGTGGTGATTTCGATTTGAAAGACAATGAACATCCTGGTGCAGCGAAAAGGTTTGAAGACGAGGATTTGCAGGTGTTGTTGGATGAAGACCCAACCCAATCACAACAAAAATTGGCAGAAACACTTAATGTGTCCCGAGTAGCAATTTGCCAACGTTTACAAGCCATGGGAAAGATCCAGAAGTATGGAAAATGGGTGCCACACGCATTGAACGACATGGCAAAGTTATTTTGCAACATGACAACTCGCCGTCTCATGCCGCTAAACCCGTGAAGGACACATTAAAAACACTTAATTGGGAAATATTATCGCACCCGCCGTACTCTCCAGACCTCGCTCCGTCCGACTTCCACCTTTTCGCATCGATGGGGCACTCACTTGCAGAGCAGTACTTCGCCAATTTTGAAGAAGTCGAAAAATGGCTCGTCGAATGGTTTTCCTCGAAAGAAAAACAATTTTTTTGGAATGGTATCCATAATTTGCCTAAAAGATGGGCGAAATGTATAGAATCAAATGGCCAATACTTTGAATAAAAATATTTTGAGATTCCCCTGAAAATTATGTGTTTTCTTTAACGAAAAAACCGGCAAATTTCAACTTACACTCCTGGTAATTAAATCTTAAAATTTATGAAAAAAATTTATTGAAAAAATAGTCTTTATAAAAAAATATTTAAAAAATTAATAACTTAACTATAGGATATATGTAACACAACTGTAATATTATACATACATTAATATTACTAACATTTTATATCTTAATAGCAAAAATCTTATTCCTTATTTTTTCGAAACAAGAATTTTAATAATTGTACAAACTTTAAATATCACTAGTAAGATAAATTTATATTAATATTCGAAAAACTGATCACAGAAGAAAGATACAACTATGATACTCTAATTAAAATAACTTTAAAGGAACTTTCATCTTATCGTACTATTATTCTTATCGTACCATATCATAGAATTAAAAAACAAAACTAAAAATTGCAGCCTTTTCGATCTATATCTAAATAGTCTTATTAATACAGACAACTTTTGTTATTTCTACTTTTTATCTTCTTTTCATAGACAGAAGCTTTTAAGCTTCTTTCAGTAAGCTTTGCTAAAGTATTAAGCGTATCACAAACTTAAAAAATGTAAAACTAAAAATTGCAGCTTTTCCGATTCATATCTGAACTCTCTTTAATACTGAAAAGGTTTGTTGCTTCTACTTTTTATCTTCATTTTCAACAAACTTTTGTAAAATTTCATTAAGTGTATCAAGTCGATGCATTACCGATTCATAAGGTTTATTCTTGTCTAGATTTTTCTTTTATTTCTATAAATTTTTGGAAATTTTTGTCAACTGTAGTTGACAATTTAGTCATTTTTGGAGCTGAAAACACAAAAAAGATTTATATCAAATATTTATACTTATATAAATATATTTATATGTACATATTTTAATTTTTTATTAATAAAAACGTACAAGGCTCATCACTTTTAATTTCATTTTTTGAATTATGTACTGTTGATGATTGAGTACATAATGGCTTTACCTATGGTTTTTTCCCAAATATTTCTTCCATTTGCTGCAAAGTTAATGATAATATTTTAATAGCTTCAATAAAATAAATTTAATATAATATAATAAAAATACAGCAACAATAAATTTACTTCATAATACTGCCAGGTTTGACGATCATTTCCTGATTTTGAATTATGATCCTTGATTTCCTTATACATTCTTTTCATACTTATTAATTTTGTCATACATTGTTTTGGAGAAAACGAAATATTTTTATTTACTAATTTCTGATATTTTTTCATAAATACTTTTATGACTCCATTTTCCACTATTTAAACTTGGTTCATATTTTTGGTATATGTCCAAAAATAATAGAGTTGTGCTTCTTGACCAAATAGCTAACAATTCAACAAATGAATAATTATATAAATTATACAAATTAAAAACTAATAAATTTAAGTAATAAAATGATTACTAAGAAAAAAAATTATGAATGGCAGACCTGTCTCAGCATTTTCAATTTCACAACTATTTGTTTCTTTTGTGTTAATGTTTAGAAAATTATTTATTATTAATCGTGTGATACACAGAAGGCGGTCAAGAGAGTGTGTTGCAAAAAAGAGGGTAATAAATCTAAAAGAAATACCAACCTAAAAAGAAAAAGAACAAATATGGTTGCTGGGAGAAAATAACTAAACAATGAGCGCGATATTTGAATAACTAGAGATTGAAGAAGTGTAATCTTGCTACAGAAAATAAATGTATGAATTCATTAATCTATATTTAACATTTTGTAGTGCTATTTTCTTTATTACTTTCGTCACTAACTTCATTAACAATTTCAACATTCTGTGAAGTACTTGGAGTTATTCCCGTTTCCTTGACGTTTTTCACAATTTTGAAAGCATAATTCTTATCTGTATAATAATAATATAAATTAAATAGCAGGTCCTGCACATGAAAATTCAGATTTTGCGCAAAAAAAATTAAGAACAGAGATTAACACATAACGCACAAAATACAAATATAAGACGAATATTTATTCCCATACCAATATTTCTTTCACTCATACACGAGGTCATATTAAAATAAAAATTAAAATTTATGAGATAGTTTGTTAGATTAGGTTATGACTTTTTAATAATTGTACTTCTTATCAGATAATGCTTTTTCGTGGTCTTCAGATGTAAGATATATTATGTAAGCTTTATTTTCCTTTCCGTCAATGCTCTCATATTGTATTAACTGAGACATTTTAATTTCTCCTTTTTTCTTAAAGAACTTATACAAAACCGTTGTGTATACCCATATGTCAGTCGCCATATGCATAAATCCGGATCTACAATAGATGTTTTAAGACTTAAGCCGTAAGAAACTGACCAATTACATTCGAATCCGAGGGGAATAATCGATTGTGATTCGTCCATTTCTTATAACTTAAGGCTTAAAACCCTATTGTAGATCCGGGGTTACTGAACTTGCACTACTTTCTCAAATTGTATAAAATCAGCCGAAAGTCAGCAATTCTCTAGGATTTATTTTCATGAAAAAGATAGTAGTTACAGCAGAGCAAACATGGCTGAAACCGATTTTGGAACGAGAAAACAGTATTGTCAGCACTGTCAGCAAATTTCGGAACGCCCATATGTTAATAATTGCAAATTTATATCACTATGGCTGCGGTCCACTTCGAAGCGTTTGAGCTACCAATCAGAACAAAGAATTTTACGAATTGACTAATCAAAGAATGCTTCGAAATGTTTGTAGTGTCAAGTGGACCACAGTCTATATTGTCGATAACGTCAGCATTCTTCAATTACCTCCGAGATCTTTTTTGTACGAGTACTAAGTAATTAACGGATGAAAATAATATGCCCACGAAAAAAAAGAAATACTTCTAAAGCCTATTCTACAATAGGGTCGTAAGCCATAAGAAATGGGCGAATAACAGTCGATTATTCCCTTCGGATTCGACTATAATTGGTCAGTTTCTTACGGCTTAAATTTAAAACATCTATTGTAGATTCGGATTAACACGACTTAACACAACGTACACAAGAATGCACAAAGTGTAGCATTGTGCACGATTCAATTGGAATAGAATGGGTGCATCCAGAAGCACGATAACTCATTCAGCGCTCAGTGAGTTCTTGTACCTGTTTGGTCTATATCATGGACGTATAAGGGCCACCAAGTTCAGTTAACTTAACTGGCCAGTTAGTCCATCGGAATTGACCAATCGCATTTGTCATTTTGTTTGAAGCAAACAAACGCCTGGCCAAATGAAGCTATTATTAAGAGTTTAAAATTTAGATTTGCTCTTTCCAATCACGGTTATCAATACATTTGTAATATGGGCTATCCTTTACCTTCGTATTCTACGATTATGCGTAGAATTCAAGATTACAAAATTGATTTTAGAATTTTCGACGATGTTATCCAGCTGCTAAAATTCAAAGTCGAAGCAATGGATCCAATAGATATTGCATTTTATCATACGATGAAATGCAAATTAGTAAACAACACGATTATGATAAAAATGTTGGAAAATTCGTTGGTCATGAAACTTTGGATAATTGTAGTGATAACCTCGGAGAAAAACTATTTGTTGTAATAGTACGAGGGATAAAAAAATCACTGGAAACAAGTTGTTGCGTGTCACGTAATGCGGTTGAAAACCATTGTCTCTCAACTTTTGAAAAATTTTATGCTGAGTTATATAACATCAGTTGAGTCATGCGGTTTGTATATCATGGTACTATCTTCAGACTAAGGGTGCGTTCCTTTATTTACTGCAAGTACTGATGCTATGACGTCAAAAAGTGTACTGCCAATAGCGTTCTATTTTAACTTCGAGAACTATCGAGGTGTTGCAACTTTACAAATCGGAACTTATCGCAGTACGCTTCGTTCAACTAACCAAGTTAACGTACATTACGTCCACTGACCACTGTATATTATTAACATTGTTTGTTTTTCGTAAACAATGAGTGAAATACTCAATGAAAATATAATTGCATTTATTGCAACTATACTAGTAGAAATTATAGCTGAGGATGAATCAAGTGATAGTGATAGCGATACAGAAATCTACAATAAGATAATCCTTGCCATTTTCAGCTCTTTTTGCATCCTCGGGACTAACAATTATTTTATATGATTCATTAGTTTCACTATCGATTAAGGTTATCTCTAAGTAAGTAGCCATCTTGAACTGCGACTGCTTTACCTCGCTGGCTGCAGTAGTTTCAACAGGAAATGACATCAAAATTCATGATGTCATAGATCTGTACAAGTGCTTTCGCAGTACACTGTAATCCATTTTGGAACGCCGTTGGTAGTACTGGCAGTACTTGCAGTAAATAAAGGAATGCACCCTTAGACAGTAGGAACAGAGCCTTATGGACATCGTTAAACCTCCATGCGTCGAGATTCGAAATTAAAAATCAATTTATATGTAATAATCATTCAGTGTATGCTATTCTAGATACGTGTCATATTTTAAAAAATCTAAAATCATCTATGTTAAGACAACGTATTTATTTACCCGAAGTATATGTGGAGTTGGAAAAGCTTCCTACAAACATAGTTAATGGAGCTTACATTAAATAGTTGTGGCAATATGAAATTTCTAATGGTATGGAAAAGCGGCTATTACACCATCTTCGAGCAGAGGATATCGAGCCCACGACATTCGATAAAATGAACGTTGGCGTAGCCGTTAGATTTTTCTCCATGAAAATATCAAGTGCAATAAAAACGGCTGTTCAGATTGACATAATGGCTGCGTTCAGCAGAACGTTTGTTTTGCAACTGTTGGAAGTTTCCTTCGCGCTAATTGGATCATACTTTTAGATCTAGAAGAATGGTCCTATCTCAGCAGACAATCATAAAACGGTTGCAAAACTGTTGAGTCTGCTGAACGCAGCCAAT
>NW_017256340.1:19163-28330 GCF_001594055.1 Mycetomoellerius zeteki | reverse complement strand
TTGTAAGGGTGAAATCACACGGTGCGGAAAAAGACTGCGGAATAGAGAATGCGTCATTGAAGCAACCAATCAGCGCTATTGCGAATAGCGCTGAATAGCGTTGATTGGTTGCTTCAATGACGCATTCTCTATTCCGCAGTCTTTTTCCGCACCGTGCGATTTCACCCTTACACTCGCTGTAGTGGCACTGATTTGGCACGAAAATGGCGGATAAGAATACCTATATCTTTAGTGCTCTAGCCAAACTGGAGTGACTGCGAGGAGTGCCAGGACTGTCAGGAGTGGCCAGGAGTGCCAGGTATTGCCGTGTTGCTGGTGCTGCCAGGACGGGAGGGAGCCATGAAGGGAGCATCGAGGAAGCGTCGAGGAAGCATCGAGGAAGCGGGTCAAAACAAGCGATGCTCAAGCTGAACGAAGGCTCGTGTCGCGTGCCTTTGTTGGTTGCCGCTCACCGCTGTTTCGCGAGAGAGGAACGAAAGGGAGAAGCGCGTGAGATCGATTCGTTCCCAAATTTTATCTCTGCTTTTCTTCCAAGAGATATCTCCTAAGTCGCGTAATACTGAGGTTCTCCGCGGCGTCTCTTGCCGCCTGTCAAGTGTCACTCCTAATAGTCCTAATTCGAATTTCGAGCAACGACGATGTAGACATCCTCGGCCGCCGCGTGCGGGGATGTCGGCAGTGTCGGCAGTGTCGGCACGGCCACTCGTGAATCTCACCATCATCGACGACCGCAATCACGAGCAACGCAATTCCGCAAACGTACGGAATCTTATCCTTCTTGGGAGATGTCTTGCAGCGATGGCACGCGCCCGACCCGTAAGTTCGGCACAAAGTCGCCGAAGAAGCTCTGCGTAACCAAGAGCGAGAACGGTGAGAAAACCACGACGACCATCAGCTGTGCCGGCCACCGTCACAATCATCACTATCATCACGGCCATCATCGCTTCCTAGACGGCTCCTCTCAGCCCTCGGTACACAAGCGCAATCTCTACATTGTCTCCTTTCCCCTGATACTGCTGTTCAATGTCCTGCGCACTCTGCTGTATCAGTTGTTTGTGGTGTTCAAGTACCTGTATACCTCCACGTCTCAGCTGATCCAGCGCAGACAGGCGTCCAAACAAGCCTGTCAATTGGAGATTGTCGTGGGACAAAAGCCAACGGATGGTCGTTTGGTGATCAATGGTAATCGACTAGAAGGCGAGACCATGTCGCAAGTGCCTAGACGTCCTATCGGGCCAGGACCCGGGGATCCATTGCTAGCTAAGCAAAAGCACCATCATCGCAGAGCGTTTGAATTTATTAGCAAAGCGCTCAAAATCGACGAGGATAATGAAGGTATGTACATTAGGACAAGTATAATATAAATTAGGGTTTGAAGCACCTTCCTAGTAGAATTTTTATATACCTAGCTTTGATAATCTTGCTCTCCCTCTTGGTCTCCTTTGGAACAGGACAAAAAGAAATGGCGATAGAATTGTACAAAAAGGGAATTGGAGAATTGGAGAAAGGAATAGCTGTAGAATGCACTGGTGGACACGGCGAGGTATGGGAGCACGCCCAAAGACTTCACGATAAGATGTGTACGAATCTGGCAATGGCAAAAGACAGGCTCGATTTCCTTGGTTAGTACACTCGTAGTATATAACGTATTCGTTCTGCCGCACATTACCGCGTCTCTTAAGCTATTCCAAGTTTGTTTACCTATGGTACAACGACAATTTTGTTTCTTGCAAATAATAATAGTAACAATTATAATAATTATAATAATAATAATAGATATGTACATCCACTTTATTTGGCAACAGTGTCCACAGGTAAATCTTTGGCAATGGCAAGAGAAAGAATTTCGATGTGTACTTGGCATGCTCGTGTGCAATTTATTTTAATTTTTTCGAAAAATACGCGCGTACGTGCATGCGTGCGTACGCGCGCACGCGTGTACGTATGTGTGTATGTACGCATGCCCGCGTATAATTATAATTTCCTACATTATTTACCTTGAGCACAAGTCAATCTTTATTTTGCATTTTTTGCATTTCTATTCGAAGGAATGTAAATCAAAGAAAAATTGGCGCGAATCTATGTCGATATTAAGTACTGAGAGCAAAAAATATTTAAAAGCCCAATCTCATTACATCTCACGCGGCAGCATTTTATTAACGATCGAAACGCGTGCTTTTTACTCCGAGACGAGACATTTAGCGATATCGGCATTTTGTTACGTACTTGCGCGATACGACTGAAAGATCAGCCTGATTTTCTTTTTTAGCTGTCTATAGCCTTACTGCAGCATGGCAGAGTATGTTTTTTTCCTTTTTGTAGTGAGTGTGCGTGAGCTGAGAAAGCTGGGTATCAACAATAATATCAACAATCGCGCACCTGGAAATAAAACGGACGGCGAACATCCGGGAAAGCATCTGAGGGCTCGCCGCAACACGCACACTTTTCAAAACGCTCGAACTTCATCCAACATTAGTCACAATAAGAACACAAACAATATACACACGACAATTAACGCTGGACAGACTATGTGTACCCAGATTCCCAAGTTAAGGCCACGTTCACCAAAAAACTGTTTCGCTCATACTATTGAAGGTATTGTTTGCCTGAAATTCTGGGCTTGAGTGCGAAAGAAAGTCGAATGCAATGAAATAACACAGTAATGCTATTTAGTCGTTGTTCATTTAGAAGAGATATTTGTTTTGTCGTAGCTGTATACACATCTCTCGTTTGACACATCGTCATGTATGTACAAGGATGAGTTGAGGTAGAGTAGATGAATGTGGGCTTGCCTTAATTGCTTCTTTGTGTTTTTTAAACGTAGATTTTTAAATACTGCTGCATTTCACTTATTACGATAAAGTTTTTCGTAAAGTGCTTTATAAGTAAATTTACAACATTTATACGTTACTTATCAAATAAACATCAAGGCTGCGTTCCATTTCACGCATGATGTGCATGATGCATCATTTATCCTTGTTTAACATTCGGTGAATAACAAGGATAAATGATGCATTATGCACATCATGCGTGAAACGGAATACACCCCAAGACAGATTAAACGTACGATCAAACGTACATATACACTATCATGTTATACCTACATATACTTCACACATGTTCACAATCACATATTTAAAAATGATGTATAATTTTTTTCATAGATTTAATATTTATGCAATTTAGTGATAACTAAAGATAATGTATGACGAGGCGATGTATCTGTTTATTTTTCTTTAAACTTTCAAATCGAAACAAAAGTTTAAAAAAATCAATATATTTTTTAACATATTATACATACATTAAAAATACATACATTAGAATTAAAGACTCTTGTTTGCTAATTAATATTAATTACACCTGTCGCATGAATATCGCAAACGTAACTTATTTTGTTCCGTTGAATTTTACATTGCATTTTATTAAATTATTATTCTGCTTTCAACTGAAGCGAGACACCACACGATACACTAATGTAATGCAATTGTAACTTTATTAGAGGGTACAAATAGTGAGAAGTATTTTTTATTTGAATATACATAAATCCTAATATGAAATTAATTAGTTTCAACGATTTAATTATGTTATTAGTGAGGTAACATATCACTGTTGCGATAAACATTTTTAGTACGCTCCTACTATTTATTACTAAATCGAACGATACAGATAACAATATTGGAAATATATCTTTTTTTGGCTGTAAAAATATTTTTTTCTTACTTTTACCTTTGCGATAGACCCTCTTATCCATTAGACTGATACGCAGGATCTGTCTTTAATCACAACAACTTGTAGCGATTCTTTTACATCATTAAATTGCATTAAATTGTAAAAATTATCCTTTTTAAGATTTATTTCTAAGAACAGGCATTGTTTCAGCATCTGGTAGGAAACTATCGGTCCCTGGTAAAAGAATAACAGGAACACCCCTAAGTAAGAGCCAGACATTGCCTCGAAGTATGGGTAGATCGATGCCTATTCAACCTTGCCACCGAACCATGCCTATCAAACCGTCCTCCACACCACCCTCTGTAAAAAGACAACTGTCTGTACCGGGCAACGGTTCACCTATAAGACGTCCAGGAACACCGACCACTTCGAACAGTAACAGGAGCACACCAACGAGAAAAGTACCCATTTTAAAAGGCGTAGATCCAAAACTCGCGCAAGTGATTCTCGACGAAATCTTGGAAGGAGGAGCACCAGTGCAATGGGAAGACATTGCTGGCCAAGAGGTATGTCACGATCGAATTATCGTCATTACTATCGTTGCTCGATGCTGATTATATTGCGAGAGAACATTGTCTCCATCGATTCCTAATTATCTTGCTAAATAGATAGATAGATAGATAAACATTTATTTCTTGCCTTACAGCTTTGAAAGAAGTTCTTACGTTGATCTAATATAGATTTTCTTAACATATAAATACTTTTTCTGGCAAAAGATTTTAGTTGATTAGATTTATTTTTCGCTCTATATCATCCTTAATTGAGTTATTCCTGTGCTATTTTTTTATCTCTACTATACATTTTGTCCCTAAATGTTCCAAAATTTCAACTTTGCTATGGCACAGACTATATTACATACAAATTTTAAAAATTTAAGAAAAAGAAATTAGTGTAGGGGGTATTTTTTTTTAATTTAACATATTTCAAAAATATAATCATGTCGTTACAAAGTACTTTCAACCACGAAACTTTTGTTTGAAACATTTTCTTATATTCCCAATTTATTTCCGAGATATTCGCTTAGAAACGTAAAAATCAATTTTATTCTAAAACTGTATATCAACTAAAAAAATTTTTTTCGTGATTCGGTCCATCTACTCTAAATTTATGCAAAACTTCAAATTTTTTTTTTATTTTACACCTACCGAACTTCCCTCGTTAGTCTAAACACTTTCCAGCTACACGTGTGTGTTACTTAGCTATCTCCGTTTTGCAATTCCCCCTTGCTAAATATTTTCGTTCAATTTTAATTTTCAGACCGCAAAGCAGGCTTTACAAGAGATGGTAATCCTACCATCGCTAAGACCTGAGCTATTTACCGGTCTGCGAACACCCGCGAGAGGATTATTATTGTTCGGGCCACCAGGAAACGGAAAGACATTGTTGGCGCGTGCTGTTGCGACTCAATGCAATGCAACATTTTTTTCAATCTCTGCAGCTAGTCTCACGTCGAAATATGTTGGAGAGGGTGAAAAATTAGTGAGAGCTCTGTTTACCATTGCTCGAGAGTTTCAGCCCTCTGTTATTTTCATCGATGAAGTGGATTCATTATTGAGCGAGCGTAAAGATAACGAACACGAAGCTTCGAGGTATATCTATTCGTGTATTCTCTCTATACATAAGCACACACACACACACACACACGCGCGCGCGCGCGCACGCGCGCACACACTCACACTCTCACTCTCACTCTCACTCTCACACTCTCACACTCACACACACACTCACACTCACACACTCTCACTCTCACTCTCACTCACACACTCACACACTCACACACTCACACACACTCATACACTCACACACTCACACACTCACACTCACACTCTCTCTCACTCTCACTCTCACTCACACTCACACTCACTCACACTCACTCACACTCACTCACTCACTCACACTCACTCACACTCACTCACACTCACACTCACACTCACTCACACTCACTCACACTCATACTCACTTACACTCACTCACACTCACTCACACACATTCACTCACTCACACACACTCACTCACACTTACACTCACACTCACACTCACACACTCACACTCACACTCACACTCACACACTCACACACACATACACATACATACACCACACACAGTCGAGGCTAAATTTTGATGTCTAATCATATTTTTATACATAAATTCTAATACTTCTTTTAATCATATAAACTGCACGCCAGACTTACTGTCAGACTTGAAACGAAATTATATAAACTAAAGCTAAAATAATATCGCAATTAAATTGATCATTTGATAATGATGCTACTAGCATCTTCAAATATTGTAAAATATTACTTCAGTCAGGATTCAAATCTGGAACCTTCAAATTATTCGAGGCCGGTATCTTTTTTAGTGATAGAATTAGAAAAGTCATATGCTCGTATTCATAGTCAGACCTTGTACTTAAGGCTTCCTTAAATTTATCTTTAGATGCTCAGTAGCCAATGAAATCATTCGTGGAGCATCTAAAGATAAATTTAAGGAAGAGCCTTAAATATAAGGCCCGATTATGAATACGGGTCATAGTTTCGAATAGATGGGAGATGTGAATTTTGGTAATATTTTTCTCAAATACAGCAGTCTAATTAATTTATTATTGTGTGTGCGCGCGTGCGTGTGTAGATAGCATGGACATAGTGTTGATGGGAGAAATGTGTATTTCAGGAGGCTAAAAACAGAATTCTTAGTCGAATTTGATGGTTTGCCATGCAATCCAGAAGAAAGAGTGCTCGTTATGGCTGCTACAAATAGACCGCAGGAATTAGATGAGGCTGCATTAAGGCGATTTACAAAACGCGTATATGTTACGTTACCTGACTTGCAGACGAGAATTGTGTTACTCCGAAGACTCTTGGCCAAACACAATGATCCATTGACGCTCGAAGAGTTGAATGAGATGGCAGTTTTGACGGAAGGATACTCGGGAAGCGATTTAACTGGTCTAGCTAAAGATGCAGCACTTGGGCCTATTAGAGGTAATACTGAAAATTCCTTCTACTTATTTTCAATTTTATATAATATTATGAGTGAAGATATGCAATTTGGCCACTCATTTTATATAGCACCTTACAATCCTACAAATGTGTTCTATCAGTTTAATGAATATATTCACGCATACTGTCTCTAGTATTAGAAATTAATTTTATATTTATATACCACACAAGTGTCAATTCTATTTAATTTATTCAATTGTGTCAAGTCTAACAAAAATATGAAGAAAATTCCATCAAATTTATGTTGTGTCTTGAAAGTATAGAAAAGATCTGTTACCTGTGCAATTTCAATATATGTTATTATATTATTCTCAGAATTGAATCCAGATCAGGTGAAAGAATTGGATCTTAATTCCGTTCGTAATATCACAATGCAAGATTTCCGTGATTCTCTAAAGAGAATTCGTAGATCCGTTTCACCGGCAAGTCTAGCTGCCTATGAGAAATGGAACTTTGAGTATGGAGATGTGAGTCTTTGATTTGAAATAAGCCGCTTGAGCAAGAGGCTCTAGAAAAATTTACGTTTCAGTTGAATTTAAACTGCAAAACGTGTGTGATTAGAGAAATATTTCAAACTATCGCGAAACCATGTAAAAAAATCATATAATATCGAATGTCGACGCAATAGTACAATTCTCATATTTTCATTCTATCTTAGAACAATATTATTGTTTACAAAAAAGATGGTAGTAAAAAGTTAAACAAGAATTTGTTCTTTAAATCCTATAACACACTTTTGTCTTGGTAATGAAAAATCAATATATTTAAGGTTATTGTTATTTCACTGAAGTCGTATTTCACTTACAAATTCACTAACTGTCCGATCTTCATTATGATTTAACAATGACAGTAGAGCGATCTTTTACAATAAATAAAACTATTTTCAGGGAATGATTTAATATCAAGTCTTAAAAAAATATCGCATTTATTTTATGAAATATAATACTCCATGTGTTCTATATGTTATATCCAGTGATCACACATTACAATTTACGGTACAATACGTAGCTTTAATGTTATCTTTAAGTTTAATACTAAAGAAACAGTATTTATTGTTTATGTTTATTTATGTATGTATATGTTCATTATCTTTACGATTTACATAGTTTTTTTGTGTAATAATTGATATTTGAAATCTTTGATGCAATGCTATTTATTTTACAACAATTTGCATTTAATACCAGAATGTTGATTATCGAACGAACAACTAACGTGTAATACTTGCAATTAAAAGAAAATATGCATTTAAAAGAATACATGATTGAGCACAGAGAATCTGCAATTAGAGGGAATATATCTTTTTAAACTTGTAAATACTTTTAATTATTGTTTATAAAATTGACTAGAGCAAGTTGAACACAATGGCATGTTATAATCCGATTCATTATTGCAAAAGTAGAAAGACTACATTTGCAAATGGAACAGTGCACGTCCAATCAGATAATAAAAAATAAGGTCTATCAATTTATATGCAGTACATATAAGAAGAGGATATTATATGTAATTGCGTAATTACTACATTCGTGCGATATGGTAGAATATACACATACAAATATGCAAACAGATATCTCTGTAAAATCGAGCAAAAAAATTCACTTTATGCGTTGATTTTATATAAAATGCACTAAAAAGTGTATCTTCAAATAAAGTTGATCTTCAAGCGAATTAAACTTGTTACGTTTGATACTATTTCGAAGATATGTTTGATATTTATTAATATAATGCGTGTTAAACTTGCGCTGGACTATGTACGATTCGTGATTCGAGGCAGTTTGAAATTCGCAATTTGGTACTTGTATGAGATTTACGAATAGTGATATATTCGTCAAGTTCACATTTGTCATTTATACCAAATTTATCATTCATACCAATTCACCAACGGAAAAATATTTTTTTTTTATGAAATCAAGGGACGTGAATCATCACGAATCGCACATAATTTAACACAAGCTTTAGAAATCACGCGTCCATCATGACGCACAGAACGTGTAAAGGTAAAGAAATATGATCTGGGAAAGGAGAATGCGAAATTCTGTTTTAATATAAAATTCTATAAGACAACGAACTGAGAATTCAATATATGCTATATTATGAAATCCTAAGCATTTATATCTATAAGGAATTATGTATAAGCTCGAAAAACATTGCTATCGTATTCACAAAAAAATGAATTTGCTAATATATGTGTATGTATATGTCACAGTCAAAGTGTCAACTCAATAAATGTATACACTTACTCTAGTCTGCTGTAGAATGTATATATTTACTGTACATAAATGTATACATTGATTAGTAAGAGTGTATGCATTTATTAAAGTTAACATTTTAACTGTGACATATACGTACACTCATACATATACACGTGTATGTGTACACACACACACACACACACACACACACACACACACACACACACACACACACACACACACACACACA
>NW_017256340.1:9291-19124 GCF_001594055.1 Mycetomoellerius zeteki | reverse complement strand
ACACACACACACACACACACAAAGTATGGTATTTTTGTGACATTTATCTATTGCTTCCGATGCTCAAAAGTAAAATAATTATGCATGTATAATTAAACAAATTATATATATTCAACACGGAACTATATCTTATAATACTCTGCAATGTGACACAAATTTATTGATCATTCCAGATCAAAAGCGATCATTCGTGATATAAAAATAGAGTCTAACGTCCCTATAGTTTTGTAGTGTAAGACTTATCGTGCAAAATAATAATATATATTAAAAAACAGCAAATTATTTTCCAATGAGTTTTATGCAAGCAATGCTTCTTTGATACAGTGGGAGAATAGAAAATGTTATTTGCAGCTGAAATTAATAGTTATTTAATACAGATATCTCTCTCTCTCTCTCTCTCTCTCTCTCAATGTAGGAATAGAATACGATGCATTGTTAAATAGATATTCCATAATAGATAAAATATAATAGATTAATGTAATTCCGACAACTTATTCTGCGACGCGACGCATAAATATGGCATTTTGAGATTCGCACTGTTGTTTATATAATTATAAAAATCGTGTGATACTAAACAGCGTTCAAGAGCTGTGATGTTACTGCGACGACAAACTTGATATTTTCGCGGCACTTTGATGTGTACTTAATGCACAAGAACGCGATATATAAATATTTTCTTGAATCATAATTCTGGGTCTTTCTAGACATTGTGATTTTATTTGTTTTTCCAGATCAGAGGATATCTATGATGCCGCGATGAGAGTTCGATTTTTTAAAATTCTAATTAACATGGTCGGAGCAAATTTTATCTCCAAATTACTTTGTGATATTAGTTTTTTATATTAATCTTTATGCACTGCCTATGTAGATTATAATATATTATATATGTATATATATATATATATATACTATATATCATATTGTGTATGATATGTATTGCAAAATATGAATTATGTTAGATATAGTGATTAGTTTGAAATTTATGATAATTTTGCAACAACAAACCATTATACAAATGCATATAAAGCTAGATTATTCAAAGACCCTGGCCTTCTATTGTGGAACATGCTGAGCCTTGATTAAGTTATTTTGCTACTTTTATAACGTATAATGGTAAAAATTGAGTAAGAATAATAATCGGGTATAAAATATTTATGCTAAATATAATATTTAATACTATTTAGTATAATGATAAATATACACGAGCTACAAGTTAAAAAAACTTTGTGCGCGATTACAAGGTTTTTCCCTTTTAAACATTATCTTTCTGATTTTAATGTATCAATCATATTTAATTGTATTATAAATAATTGCACTGATAACTTTCAAAATAATTCATAATCCATTAATCAATATTATTATATTCTCTTGTGACAAGCTTGTCAAATTGCTCCCATGATTTTTACTAATTTGTAACCCGTTCCACGAGAGAGGTATGATCCATATATATATCCAACAGTATTATAGAATATTTTCAAAAAGCCATGTTGTAAATTAATCAAACGTTAGATTATGACATATATACATTTTTACTAAATATTCTTTGGTAGTGTATATTATACCTGTTGCGCCGCCAACGACACAGAAATCCACGGGGATTCGGAATAAAAAAACCCGAACCCTGTCATTGGCGATACAGCATACCGTGATTGTAAGTTCGTGAGAACGTTGAGAACGATAAAGAAATGACTCTAGTATTGAAACATAAAAATATAACGTATCCTTTCTTATAAGTTCTTTCGTCATTCTTGCTACATATATGCTCCAAAATCTTTGGAGTGAAATCTCACTCTTAAAAATTGACAATTAAGCCACTTTTTTCAATGCTGGTTCAATTGTCATTCTTTAGAATTAAATTTCACTTCAAAGATTTTAGAGTGATATACGTAGACATATTTTTTTCCTTTATAAGGTACGTTTCGTTTCCACGCTCACACGCTGTAAGCATTCCTTGTCTACCAAATATTGAACAAGGACAAATGATGCTTACACAAGCGCTATAAACGCAAAACGTACCCTTAATATTTATTCACATTCGCGAACTCACGAACAATAGGATATTGTCATACCGTGGTAGTCAACGTCCAATAGAATAATTATACATATCTATTTAATAGACGCTTACCAAAATAACTCGATTAAATCCCTAATATAAGAATAGCACAACACAGAATTGTATAGAAATGTAAAACATTCTGACAGTATTTCATCAGCGTATGGTTGATTCGAAGAATGAGTCTATGAAATATGTAATAAATGTATGTACAGTACACAAATTATTTCCCTCATATTTGTGCTTCCTCTTATGTAAACAAAGTTGGAATCTTTAAAGATGCTTGAGTCTCAATTTCCTTTCTTTTCTTTTCTTTCGTTTAGTTTGTGACATTAAAAGATATCTTCTGGATTGAAACGTATTTAG
This sequence comes from Mycetomoellerius zeteki, assembly GCF_001594055.1. Taxonomy (NCBI): domain Eukaryota; kingdom Metazoa; phylum Arthropoda; class Insecta; order Hymenoptera; family Formicidae; genus Mycetomoellerius; species Mycetomoellerius zeteki. The sequence continues at coordinate 16,705 of NW_017256340.1, read as the reverse complement.
AGGTAATGTTATTACTTGTAACGTCCAAACTTTTTCGTTAATAAATGATATTGTTATATGCGAATCGTGAAATACTAGAAAAAGTCGTAAACTTGGACTAATAAAAAGATACGAATGTTATTTTTCGTATGAATTGTCACATAAGTGTTGAAAGTGTTTGCAAATAATTCCTCGAGAGTGTCTTTTCAACTATCGTGGATGGTCATTGTACAAGTATCGAAGTGTTGCAAAAGAAAAAATAAAATCGTATTATACATGTAGTTGGGCATTGTGTTAATTTTACGCCACACACAATCGTGTCATTTACCCCACCATAGATTAATACACCATACCTTACCTTACTCATTTTACTCACTTGTCAGTAATTATAAGGAAGAGCAGATAGATTTCACGCAAGTGGAAGAAATTACTGTTGAAATAAACGGTCATGAAATAATTCACGATATTATGTATTTTAAATATTTATTCCTTTTTTTCATTCAAAAGGACAATTTGTTTTTATTATAAGATAACATTATCCTAAGCATCTTCGAGGGTTCGACACCCTACCGTACCTAAATTATTCTTTATATAACATCTTTTGTTTCCTCTCTTACGATTTTCCTACCGATTACATCGCAGGCAACTCCGCGGTTTCTCTTAAATTGGCTTTTCGTCCGTTGTCGCAGCCAATCGAATCGTTACCATGCCCGGCTTTATTCATTTCTCTCGTTTACCTCGCATCTCGTTTTATATACTGACTTTATACAAATTGGTTTTGAAATTTTTTATGGCATTTTACCGTCGGTGGTGAACTAAGGTGATAAGCATTCTCACATGTCAAGCATCATTGGATTTAATCCATTTCGAGCCTCTTTACGAACATTCGCGATACAAAATAAAATAATAAGCTCCATTATTCTTGAAATGGGGAGATATTTATTATTCCGTTGGAACGGTAAATACTTGAACTCTTTAATCTTTTTCAGAATGCAATGGACGCGACGTAATCACGCATACAAATCTCGTAAAACAAGTTGTTTTGTAAAAAAAACAACCGTATAACAGGGCTCGTGTGTCTAGATACTAAGGCACCAACCAAGATCATCATGTAATTAATTATATAATTTCATCCTGTGATTAACTATATATGTATAACATCATTAAGTAATTAATTATACAATTTCATCATGTAATTAATTATATAATTTCAGATTAGAGAATTATCAATAAAACTGCAACACTTGGAGAAAGATTGCAATCAACAATGTGATTCAACAAACTGAAAAAGAGGGCAATGAACGACGTCCATTTGCGACATATATTTGTTAGGTAATTGATATTTTCACAGTAAAATTCTCGATTCATATTGGTATGTCGCATATCTAAACACATAACGTACGTAAAGTTTCTTCCGGAATTCGTAGCCTGAGAGGCTAATCACCCGAGCCCTAACGAGGACACCGGAGAGAACAAAAGAAACTATCGTTAATAATGCTACGCGAAACAAAAACTTGAATTACACGTTAACTTGGAAGACACGAAGGAATCGAATCGTGTCATGTACAGACTACGATAATAATAATTCACAAATGTATGTATATTATATCACGATTGATTGTCAATCGAATCCTTTCATGCTATGTTGCAAAAACGATATACCAATTAGCGACGTTAGCATAACAAGTAACCAAATATGCATATGTACGTTTTCAATTTTCATACGCGTGTCTTAATCCCGAGACCAAGATATCAATGACTCGTCCCTTGCTGAGAAATATTCCGATGGAAGTATGCGTGCGTTTATTGTTATTATTATCGTTAGACTTAATTAAATTACATTTATTTATTTATAATTCTTCGGTCGGCTAGGTCGTCTATACAAACGGCGAGGAGTTATTAACATTATGGTATACGACGGAGTACGTTAATACCAATATCTCTTCGGATCTCTAACTATACTCATTTTTAGCGACGCAACCAACCCCTATATCTATTCTTTTTCTTTTTCAAAACCACGGTGAATATTCAGTATAAAAAAAACCATCGCAATTTTTATTCGTTTCACATTCAAGAGGGTGATCCACTCAATACTGCAAATACTTCATTGATCAATTGGAAGAGAGAATTAATCAATCAAAGAATGCTTTGAAGCATTTGCAGCGTTAAGTTGATCGCATTCTGAATATAATTTTCGAAATACACTGAAAACATGATGGAAATTTAGAGGAGACCCAATGTGCTAATTAACATACAACGTCGCAGCAATTAATGTATTTGAGCTTGCACTCGTACAAGGGAATCTCGATTCACTGATGTCTTTAGCAAAAAAACACTTGCTCGCGCGCGCGCGCGCGCACGCACGCACGCACACACACACACATACACACACACGCACGCACGCGCACGCACATGCGTATGCACACGCATACTTTTTCTCTTTCTCTCTTCTATTATTCTTCTTTGAAGAGAATTATAGCAAAATTTTATACATTAACCACCGACGATAAATATCACACAACGAGACAAAGTTGTAACTCGTTACTCAACTCTCGCAGAATTTATTTGTTAGGGAGCCCCGCACACCTCAGCATACACGCGTCCAAAAGTCTAGCTACATCACAGGCGCCGTGTCTAGCTAATCGCTCTTCTACCTTACTAACTATGTCCAATATTAGCAATACTCTCCTTATTTATCTCAAATGAACATTTGTCGCGCACGTTGTTCATCGACAATCCGAAATTGAAGAGGGAGATGTGAGAGTCCAGATATCAGTGGCAAAAATATTAAAAAGGTATTAACAACGCAAAAAATTGCTGCATACGTACGTCACTTGCGCAGCACAACGGATGCGGGGCTCGGTTGAGTGGGGCTCGGGGGCCGCGAGGAAAAGTTTGGAGATATACCTGATTCAACGTCGCGCATACATACATACATACATACATACATACATACATGCATACATACATGCATACATACATACATACATACATACATACATACATACATACATACATACATACATACATACATACATACATACATACATACATACATACATACATACATACATATACATATATATATATATACACACACATATATATGTATATATATTCGAAGCCGAAATCGTGAAATTCGATCAAATTCTAGCACTAGGACGTGCAGCGGTATTATGGTGCCATTGTACAAGTATCATCGCACAAAGCATCGTCATTACGCGAGACTTATACGTCTCAATATTCTATGACAGAAAAAGAAAATTATAATAATGTCTTCAGCCGTTGAACAAATCGATTGTGTGCAGAAACACAGAAAGGAGAGAGAAAAAACCGCCAGCATGCCATAGTCTTTTTTCTTTTTCTATTTAAAAAAATCGATTTAAATGAAATCTCATTAATCGTGGAAACGATTAGTTACACCATAGAAAACTCGAATGTAAATGTTGAAATAGGTATATGTCGGAACGATTTTCGCGATAACCCCGGGACAATTATATCGTACGTAACAATTAGCCGGTCAATGATGAGTTTCATTGCGTAGGGTACTGATGTGGCATGGTATATGTTACCATAGTGGGCTGTTGGCCCGGAGGCAAGGGTGCACTCGCTGTCGGCGGTGCCGCGGTGGCTTGCGTCGGTTGCCAGGCTCCCGCGCCTGGAGTGGGCATCCTCATGCTGTTCATATACTGAGCCTGTTGCCCATAATATTGACCATAGTATTGCGCAGGCTGCAAGAACTGTCCCTGCATCTGCGGATAGCCCTGTGGATACCAATAACTCATCTGCTGGCCATAACCATACGCGTATTGTCCCGCTCCCGCTGTCACCTGTTTGATGAAAAAACTTGTTACATCTATGTTTTTATGAAATTCATGTTGTACACACATGGCAAATAATATGAATGTAAAACATGTATAAATTATATTAGCCAATACGAGATGAAATAATTTGCATAGATTATGAGAATGTCTCTCTCTCTCTCTCTCTCTCTCTCTCTCTTTCCCCCCCTCTGTCCAAAACATATAAACAATTACCTGTTGAGCTTGATGATTTGCATTAGGACCCACACTGTTTGGATCACCGTTTTCTTTTCCCCAAAAACATTTAACGATGCTACCATTGATTTCTGTATTATGCGTCGATTCAATGGCATGTGTCGCAGCTTCCTTGGTTGTAAACTTGATAAAGGCATATCCCTTGTCTTTGAATACTCTTATGTCTTGAATGGTACCAAAAGGTGAAAAGGTTTTCTTTATCAGCTCATCCGTGATACCGTTCGTAAAACCTCCGCAATATACGGTACAATTGGTCGGACTACTTTGGTTATATACCTGTTAAGAAAAGGAGACGTTAAGATTGAACGTTTTAAATTTGGCATGGAGAAATGAGCGAGAGAGATAACGGATTCTCTTGCTTTCTCTCTGTGGCAAACGAAGCCACGTTATAAGCAGCAGTTTATCCACGGTCGATTTTTACGTTAGATCCAATCGTCGAGCGTGACCAAGAGAAGAGTGACATCATAGAGACTTAAAATCCAACGATAAAAAAACGGAGGATAGAGGAGCAAAAAAAAAAGAAAAAAGGTACTCAAAGTGTCTTGATAACGTACTTCCTCGTAGTTTGGTTTACTATTGTTGGAATGCCGCGGCCTTTCAGACCTCGGTGGCGGAGGTTTCCTAGTGGACCAGTTGGTCCTAATGCTGCGCGAACCCAGCCACTGGCCGTTCATCGCGTTAATCGCCGCTTCAGCCTCGGATTTTTTGACAAATGACACGAACGCGTAGCCCTTGCTCTTGAGCGTCTGTGGGTCGCGGACGATTCTGCAGTTGCTGATCTCGCCGAAGGGCGCGAATGCCTCCTTGAGAGTCTGCGTCTCGATCTCCGGCGAGAGATCGCCGACGAATATGTGGTGGTGGTTGCTGGTATCGAGTTTCGGCTGATTGCCTGGACTGGTCGCCCAGTTAACCTTCATCTCCTTGTCGAGGAAGGAGCGCTTGTTCATGGCGGCCAGCGCCGTGGCCGCGCACTGGTGGTTCGTAAACTCGACGAAGGCATACGGATCGTTGCCGGGCTCCCGGATGATCTTGCATCCCTTCACGGCGCCGATTTGCGAAAAGAGCGCACACAAAAGGTCCTCGGATACCGAGGTGTCCAGGTTGCCCACGTACAGCGTACGTGGATTACTTTCCTCGCTCATGTTCGTACGCGCTGCTTGGCGCTGCTACGGACGCACCGCCGCGACGAACGCACTTTCACTTTTCGCTCGCTCGCTCGTCCTCGTCCGTCCGTCAGTTTGTTTGTCGTTCGATCGTTTGCTTGCTTGCTTGCTTGCTTGCTTGCTTGCTCGCTCTCTCGTTCGTTCGTTCGTTCGTTTCGCCCGTTCGTACACTTTCCCCTCTCGCCGACGGCCGAAGCTGTTCGCCCTTCACAGCCTCCACGCGTTACACTGCGTTACACGCGTCACACAGCTAAACGGCACGAGCACGAGCCACGACTATCCGCGGGAAAGCGATCGTTGCGGCGACAGTGGCAACTTGACGTCACTCGCGGATGAGCGTTCGCGATCATCAAACATTCGGGCACTTACCAGACACCGACCTGTTAGTTTTTTCTTCGCGCACAACCGACAATAAGAACGCTAAGCTACACCCAGCCTCTACGTCATACTAATACATAAAATGGCCGCCCCGCGCCTCACCGCGCCGCGCCACTTCGCAACCCGCTTTCCCTTTGACTCGCGCCGCGCCGCGTCGAGCCGCGAATGCAATGGGAACAAATTGTTAACGTGAAAAACGCGCTCGCTTTTCCACAAATCCTGACAAATCCTGCCGGCACGGAACCGCGCAGATCGAACTTGCTCTCTCTCTCTCTCTCTCTCTCTCTGGCGTGCGCGCGCGCCCGCGCTCGCGATCAACCTGACGTGACTTGACGACTAAAAATCGGAACTACCGACAGTATCGACGCTCGACCACCTCGATGCTTAAAATTCGCCCAAGAGACACGTGTTTTTGTATCACCCGTCGAGCTGTCGTAATCGTAACATTCGTAACAAGTAACACGAAAACTCACGCGAACCATGCCCCCATTAGCCTTGCGAAACTCGCTAGGTATTATTCCTGAGTAATGAGTATTCCAATCTATTCTACGTCTACGATGTTCATCACAACGGAAATCTAGCTATGGAAATGATGCTTTATGACCTAGTTTACATCGTGTACTTGATACGGATACTAACTAGTAACTTTCTATTGAGTTATTTTAATTTCGGCGATACGTGAAAACATATATATAATATATGCATTTAATTAATCATTTTGATGCATACTGTACCAATTTAGTACATCATTCTTTGAATCCATATATTGCTAAAATTAAAATAATTTAATAGAAAGATACTAGTTAGTACCCGTATCAAGTACATGTTGCAAACTAGATCTATGACCCCTTTTATGCCTAGTTTACATTGTGCACTTGATACAGCTAGAGTCCTAGATATCAGAGAAGCGCAACCGGTGTTCCGCATTCTGATTCGCTGTTACAGTCACGTGGCTTGGCAGCCATTTATAATACTAGTGACATACTTCTATTTCATTTTATCCTACAATTCTATCTCACATTATCTTACACGTTCTATCCTAGGCAAATGAAAGTTTTATGTTACCATTTTTTATGCGTAAGTTTAAACATTTTAATTGCATATAATGATGTATATGTGCTTTGGCACATAAGATTATTGTTTAATCTTTTAAAATATTATTTACATAGGCTGCTTTCCTTTTAGGAGACACAAATCGACACAGTATAACACTCAAACACAGTTTGTCACACATACTCTGACTCTCCTCTCGAGCAGAGGCGAAGTGTGTCGAGTTTGATAAAAAATTGTAAATGGAAAAAGATGTGTGTCGATTTGTGTCTCCTAAAAGGAAAGCAGCGATAGAAGAATGTAACATAACCTCGGAACTCAATGATTTTTATGAGAGTATGAATACAAGGATTATTGCCACAACACTTTATGATTATATTATTTTCTCTTTAATTAGCGATATGGTAAAAAGATGCTCAGCTCCGGACTGTCCGATAAATGCAGGACAGAAAATTTATATGCCATATTTTCTCAAGGATTCTAAGTACCGTGAAATATGGAAAAAAAGAGTTAATCGAGGTCCAAATTGGTCTCCTGGCAAGACTGGAGTTCTTTGTGAAGTAAGTGTAAACTTTAAATTTTTCCTAATATTTGTTTTAAAATATTGTATGTATAATTACACATATATACTCGTATGTATAAACAATTATTTCTTTTATTAATAGTTTCATTTTGAAGAAGATCAATTTGAACAAATGAGAGTTGATGGGAAGAAAAAATTAAAATCACATGCTGTGCCTAGTAAATTTGTAAGAAAGAATCAGAGTATTACTGAGCATTCCTACG
>NW_017256340.1:8238-8915 GCF_001594055.1 Mycetomoellerius zeteki | reverse complement strand
TAGGACTCTAGATACAGCTTGCTTTCCAGCAAGGACGGATAGAGTCCTAGATATAAGAGAAGCGCAACCGGCTTAAGTCAGTATCGCAAAGTTACTAACGAGAGTATTAAAAATGGCCGACATGCAATGAAACTGCCTTTAAACTGTCATCACCATAACCTCTTAATTTGCACTGCTATTAACGGAGTAAAACTTTACTCGAAAGGTTTTTTCGAAAGATTCTCGATAAAATTATTCCTGAAATTAAAAAAATATTATTGCATCTCTAGCGACAATTTTTCTCATAATTTTTGTATGAATTAGAACATTTTTCAGAAATATTCAGAAAGTTTATATCTTCTCTCAGAACTGTTTATACAAGTGAATTCTGAAATTTCTCATTCCATAATTAAAAAAAAATGTTCTTGTTTTAGATTTTATAACATTTCATCAGAAATTATACAAAAAATCTTAGAAATCTTATATATTTCATAAGTAATATATATGAAAAATTCTGAGATAAGATGTAGATTTTCTGAGAAGTGTTCCAATTCGTATGAAAAATGTAAGAAAGTTATAAAATTATATGGAAATTCTGAAAAATTATATAGAATTTCTGCAAAATTATGTGAAAAATTCTGAGAAAAATTTTCATCAGAGATTACTCAAATAAATAATTCTGTATGATACGTAGAAGA
>NW_017256340.1:3629-7563 GCF_001594055.1 Mycetomoellerius zeteki | reverse complement strand
CTGCCAAGCCACGTGACTGTAACAGCGAATCAGAATGCGGAACACCGGTTGCGCTTCTCTGATATCTAGGACTCTAGGACGGATACTAACTAGTAACTTTCTATTGAATTATCTTAATTTCGGCGAAACTTATAAACATATACATGATATGTGTATTTAATTAATCATTTTGATGCATATTTTACCAATTTAGTACATCATTCTTTAAATACATATATATATTGTTGAAATTAAAATAATTTAATAGAAAATTACTAGTTATTACGCGTGTCTAGAGTCCTAGATTTATCAGAGAGGCGCAACCGGTGTTACGCATTCTGATTCGCTGTTGCAATCACATGACTTGGCAGCCATTTATAGTACTAGTGACATATTTCTATTTCATTTTATCCTATACATTCTATCTCACTCTATCTCATTCTTGCTCTTGAACAGTATCCATGCTGACTAAATTGTGATTACTGATATCATACAGAAAGCCTGATTACTTGTTCGTTAACAGTAGATGTATATGCTTCACAATTATCATTTTTTTCAATGTTTCTTGAATGTAAAAACATAATACTGCAATCGTACCTGCAATTATACAATATTTAAAGCTGGTTCGACATTACATTAATCGCAAGCGTTGCGGTCCAATCAACATCGATCTAGCTTGATTCTGATTGGACCACAACGCTTGCGACACGCTTACGACGCTGCGCTGCGACTAAAGCCCATTCTACAATTGCGTAAGCGTAGTTGTAAGTGGTTGTAGTTATAAGAATTAACCTATCACAGTCAAATATGAGGAGAATATTCGACTGTGATTAGTCAATTTTTATAACTACAACCACTTACAACTACGCTTACGCAATTGTAGAATGGGGTTAATATAGAACCAGGTTAATTTTCAATCTTATCTTGAAACATTTCTGTTTTAATTTACAAACAAGCAATCACAAATGACTTTAAAATTACTTCATTTCAAACAGTTGGAATACTCCATAGAATAAACCATATGAAATTCTTCTACGTATCATACAGAATTATTTATCTGAGTAATGCAATAATATTTTTTTAAATTTCAGGAATAATTTTATCGAGAATCTTTACCATCGAGTAAAGTTTTACTCTGTTAACAGCAGTGCAAATTAAAAGGTTATAGTGATACGCAAAAGCGATTATAATCACAATTAATCAACTGACTTATTAATACATAAATATTCCCTCTAAAGAATTGATACGATTCATTTAAATATAATTTTATATTAATTTGTCTTGTCTTGTTTGACAGTTTAAAGGCAGTTTCATAGCATGTCAGCCATGTTTAGTACCCTCCCTAGTACCTTTGTCATACTGACTTAAGCCGCTTGCGCCTTTCTGATAAATCTAGGACTCTAGGTTGAGTTAGTTAATTTTTTAAAATTAAGTTAAGGATAATGGCTTACAAAATTAATGGCTGGTTTATGCTTCAGTCTTAATCTTAGTCTTAAAAGTTGGCAACATAGAATGCCATAAGATCATTTATGCTTCCCCAGTCTTAACCGTAGTCTTAATCTTAGTCCCAGAAAGTTCCTATCTTTTAACTTAGTCTTGCTATAGTCCTAATTCCTTAAGATTGAGCCAATGAAAGAGCAAAGATGTCGGACGCGGATTTAATTGAATGTAATGAATGTAATGTAATGTAATATAATGTAATGTATTTAATGAATGTAGTAATCCAAATGTCAATATTAATATTTTACGTCGCCGATTCATTTTGCTGATTCAGTTTGCGGTTATGTTTCTTTACGTATGCGCAGGCGCAGTTTGAATTTCGAGGGAAGCATAAACCAGTACTTAAGATTAAGTTAGGACTAATTTTAAGATTAAGATTAATGCCGAAGCATAAACCAGGCTTTAAAATAATTTTTTATTATATAATCAATGCATATCACAAGTGCATATCATAAATAAAAAAGAAATAAGTTATATAATCAATGTTAAAAGTACATTCAATTTCACAAACAAATTATATTATTAAATATTTGGATTATTTTACAACATAATTATTATACAACATAATTAAAACATAAATATTTTATTATTTATAAGATTTTAGAATGTAATTAACATTTATCATAAAAAAATAATATTTGCATATAAACTATACTGCATATAAACTTTATATATCAGTAATATAATAATATAATTATTTAATACAATTATGCATTGCCATCGTCTTATAGCGTTTTTGATTGGGAAAAAGTTAGTGCACACTCAGTTCACACCAACACTGTACGAGTTCCATGGGTTGCACTGAATAATGCAAGTTCAAAAGAACACGCCAAGATTTTCAGTGCTAAATCTGAAATGCCATTTCGAGTTGTAAGATTGTAAGGACTTGACTAGACTGCAGGAAGAACGCAGAAAAATAATTTCGACATCTCATATTCATAACTTTAAGTAATGATTTTGTACTATATGTAATTAAATAATATACAAGATATCAAGAATATCATATATGTACATACTTATCAATAATTGTACACATTTGCATGCTATAAATTACAGATTTGCTTGTCCCTATTATATATCCTTTTATACTTATACAAAACGATGCACTGATATCCTATATATGTATCCAGTGCACTAAAGTGGCACCGTCAAAATATCTCGTGCCACTTAGTGCGCACTGAGTGCGCACTACGCGAGTGTCGTGCGATCAAATGAACACGTGACACTAGCCAAGACTTGGCTGCCAAGTGTGCATTGGCACTGTCAATCGAACACGCTCTTGACACTGAGTGCAGCCAGTGTACCCCAATCGAAAATGATATTACTTCCCATATAATTTTTGGATACAGCGTTTTTTGCAAGTATTATTTTTGCTAGTATTATTACAACCAACTGCTGCACAGAGTACCATCTCGCCAAAAAATGTCTGTATAAAAATGATTAAAAATATATTTTGTCTAATATTATTCATTACAAAGCAACAAGAAAACATTTATAAACTGAGTATAATGTTTGTATAATATTTAACCTAATCTAATGTTTTCTTTAGCAGGATTAAATGGCAATTGTAAATCCCCTGTTTGGTTTTCCGACCCTATCATTATACAGAGGCTATTTTACAGAGTTTGTACTCTGCAACTATCTAACCTGATAATTAACCGGAAGTTTTGCTATAAATGGCGGAGCCAATCAGCATTAAGCACATGCGTTGGCGTCGCTCTCTTTATACCCACTCTAGCCCGTGCCGCAAACCGCGCTCCATGTAATATCAGCGAAAAAAAACAGGCGGTACGCGGTACGCGGTTTTCTAGTTGCCTAGTTTTAGTTACTATTAGTTACTGTACCGCATACCGCGTACCGTGCATGTAATCGCATCCTAAAGTTGGTTCTACATTAGTCGCATCGCAACGTCGCAAGCGTTGCAGTCCAATCAACGTCAAGCTAGTTCGACTCTGATTGGATCATAACGCTTGCGACACGCTTGCGACGCTGCGATGCGATCAATGTAGAATCAGCTTTAGTCGCATCGCAGTGTCGCAAGCGTTGTGGTCTAATCAGACTCGGGCTAGATGTTGACCAGCTTAAGGCCGGAATCAGACTACGCATTGAATATTGAGATTGAAGATTGAAAGATTGAAATTTGATCAATCAAAACAATAGGAGCTAAAATTCCTTTGTTCTCACTGGTCAAATTTTAAACTTCAATCTCAATCTTCAATGCATAGTCTGATTTCGGCCTAAGGTGTTGTCTACAATATGTGAAGTAAGCTTGGTTTAAGAAGTAAGAGTAAGAAATTGATCAATCACAGTCGAATATTCTTTTCACAATTGACTGTGATTGGTCAATTTCTTACTCTTACTTCTTAAACCAAGCTTACTACGTGTATTGTAGACGGGCCTTTACTCTTAGGGTGAAATCACACGGTGCGGAAAAAGACTGCGGAATAGAGAATGC
>NW_017256340.1:2017-2891 GCF_001594055.1 Mycetomoellerius zeteki | reverse complement strand
TTTTACCATTGCTGCGAAAATGATGCGGGACCCCCCAAACACTGGACGCTTACGGCGTTACGGCTATGATGCACGTAATTTAAAAATATAAATCGAGGTGATCTAACGCTCGAGATAGAACACGTCCGAACCGCACGAGCGATCTTTCAAAACACTTACAACGCTCAGCTCTTAATTCTTTGTTCGCGAATTTTATATGCGAATTTTGGATCGATTTTTAGCGTGGATAATATAGAGATTGATAGAAATAATTAAATTACGCACATGATGTAGAGATGGCGCCACATGAAGTATAATACGTATAAAACTAAATGATGTATTATACTTGTATAGTACCATGTATAATACTATGTAAAAAACCTCGTGTATAATACGTGCCCAACCCTGCTCAAGACGGCGTAACTTTTACAAATGTCAAGCTATGGCGATAAAATTTGGTGGAAATGTCAATGATAGATGTAGCAATCTAACCAAAAAAACAGAACTCAAATCAGCTGACTCAGAACATCACCTAGTAATTCCGAGAACTTTTTGATCAAAGTGTGAGTATTACATACAGGGTCGGCGACTTCAATAGGGTCGGTATGGAGCACTCCATACATACAAATTTCTAAGCTACGGAATTCCATACATAGACGAGGTATGGATTTCCATACCTCGTCAGAAGTAATAGTGAGTGAAGACAAGAATGGAAGACTTCATTCATAGTGCATGCATAAATGCAATCCCGATTTTAGGCGTAGTATCCTGATAGTTCAGTGATGAAACATCGGATGGCGCAAGCTACACGTACTCAACCCAACATAACTGAACACGCGCGTGTACATACATACACGCACATCATGGTTCATGCACATATATTCTAATATGGCTG
>NW_017256340.1:0-1849 GCF_001594055.1 Mycetomoellerius zeteki | reverse complement strand
CACTGGACGCGATGAGCGATGCGCGACGAGCGATATCCAATGGCTGCGTTCAGCAGAACGTTTGTTTTGCAACTGTTGGAAGTTTCCTTCGCGCTAATTGGATCATACTTTTAGATCTAGAAGAATGGTCCTATCTCAGCAGACAATCATAAAATGATTGCAAAACTGTTGAGTCTGCTGAACGCAGCCAATGAAAGCTTTGCTTTTTCTCGCGTGACTTGACTCGAATCTTGTTAATTGTCCTGAAAGAAATATCTTTTGTTACGGCAATCCTGTGCTCAGACCCTAAGGGTGCTATTACATGAGCGCGGAAACGCGGAAATGCGGAAACGCGTAACCAACCAGAAGCAATCCGCTGTTATGGTTTCGCGTTTCACCGATTACTGATTGGTTGCGCGTTTCCGTATTTCCGTGTTTCCGCACTCATGTAATATCAACCTGAGTTGCAGAATTTAGTATTCCCGAGTCTTCAGAGTTCAGACTTTTTTTCCTGGATTATATAATCACTGTAATAGGATTTTACGATGAACAGATATTCGGCGACCCAAAAGTGACGATAAAAACGAAAATACAGTATGTAGTCGAAATTTTTCTCTGAATAGAAACTGATTAAATACTGATATGTCATAAATCCTTTTCTATCTAAAGAATGTACATGAAAGAACAAATGAAACTCCATACATAGATGTATGAAACCCCATAGAAAAAAATATAGAAAAAATTTACTTCGTCGGCCCTGATTACATATATAGCCGCGTATACACCTAGCGAACGAATACCGAACGAACAGCGAACGCGAACATTCATTGGTTGCGTTCAGCAGATGTATACGTCAAAGCGAATGAGAATCGAACATTCGATTCTCGTTCGACTCGGTTCCCTCATGAAGCGGTACATCAAAGATAATTCGTGCGCGGTGTAGACGTGCAAATCACGTCTGTTTGCTATTTGGCTGTTCGCCTGAATCACCATAACCTTTTCTGTGCTTTTCTGTGTATTAACATTCATAAAGTTATGTACTGTATATCATAAAGTTGAAAACTTTAAATAAAGATTATCGTATTGGCTTTTTCGAAAAAGATTGAGTAAATTATACTATGAAGTGGACCGAAGAAGAGATTATAAAACTAATAATTTCTTATAAAGAACGTGAATTATTGTCGAATCCTAAACATATATAATATATTGTATTACAATAAATTAAAAAAATGGATTGCTTGGGAAGAATTGGCAAAAGAATTTAATTGTCAGGTAAGGTATTACAACTTTGCAATAATATACATACTATACTATATATACAGGGTGTCCCAGTAACTCTGTTACAAGGCAATATGCCCGTTACCGTTAATGATACGCGAAAATGCCTAAGGAAGAAATTGTTTGGTTCAAAGGGACACACATTATGGTGGGAATTATTTCTTTCTCATATTTTTAGAACCTTCAAAGTCATCAATATTTTTTTAAATAGGGCTATATATTTTTATCATTATAGCGTAACAGCTGAGATCAAGACGAATCCAATGGCCTATAATATCATGACCTTCACGTGATCTTGAGTATGAAAAATTCAGAAATTTTGAGGAATAGGTGCGAATAATGAAATAAATACAATAGAAAGTTTGGCATAGGAAAATTTATTATTGTAATAAGTGTTCAAAATTGTTTCCATGGACTTCGTCTTGACCTCAGCTATTATGCTATAATGATAAAAATATGTAGTCCTATTTAAAAAAATATCGATGAGCTTGAAGGCTTTAAAAATATGACCTTGAGAAAGAAATAATTCTCACCATAATATGTGTCCCTTCGAACCAAATAAGTTCTTCCTTAAGCATTTTCGCGTATCATT
>NW_017256339.1:0-480 GCF_001594055.1 Mycetomoellerius zeteki | reverse complement strand
AAAGCATGTTGGAGATATGCTCGCTCCAACAAGCATGGAATGTGTTATACAAAAGACTGGATACTGGAATGCCTGCTACTAAGAATAAAAAGTCGTAAGGCTTATATTCATCTTCGTTCACATAACATACTAGCTTTACCTACTATTGGAACGTAATAAATACATAAAAAACTTCAGCCCTAGTTGTGGCTTTGATCCAGCACTTTTCGCAATGTTAAAAGAAAAAAGTGCAGCTATGAAACCTGAGGAAAGAAGAGGTGAGTAATACATTCTTAATAACGTCAAGTTAAGATATGATGCTTTACAATGGTTTTTGTTTTTCAGGAACGCTGGTACATGATGAGATGAAGTTAAGCGAAAGTGTGACATTCATGGAGCACGACCTTACCAACTTGGGATTCGCTGACTTGGGTCAGCACACCCCGGAAGATCAGAAAAATGCTCGTGCTGATCAAGCATTCTTGATACATTGGTTTCAGA
>NW_017256338.1:0-1551 GCF_001594055.1 Mycetomoellerius zeteki | reverse complement strand
ACTGTTTTATAAGAAAAACGTATGATTAACCGATCGATTTAACATTGAGAGAAATTTAACAGGTGTTTATATCCTATGAAAAAATATTTGCATAGAGAAACTCGATAGAGGACCACGCAAGCGCACTCATCACTTTCCATTGTAATATGCGTTTCATTCTTGTGCGTACACTCACAAGGTACGTTTGATCTTTTAGAGTAGAGTCGGTCATTAAATTTAATCTTAAGTATCAACAAAATGAATTTATTGTTAAAGTACTGAAGTCTATATCTCATTAATATCTTATGTAACACTTTATATTAGAACTGTTTATATTTTATATATACATTTCTATAACATTATCCACAATGGTATTTTAAATAAAAGTTTCTGTTATTTATACAAATATGGAGTATTTTGTGGAACCTTTATTTGAATACATATTGGAAATATATAATATTAAAAATTAAATAATGTATTAGTTACGCATTATATATAAGAAGGAAAGACGAAGCTGAAGCTGGCAGCTAGACTTAACAGCCAGAACGCGGCAGGGGCGAATAAGGTGCTGGGGCCCCAAAGATTAAAAATAAATAAAATGCATTAAAAACTCATTGCAAGTAAGTCATACATTTCAGATGATACAAAATAGGTTAACATATATAAAATTTATAATAATCTGCAAGGAGTTGACTTTTACTGATAATAACAAAATTAAATAAAAAAAAATTTATTTATAAACTATTTAGCAACCAGACCGTACGCAAATTCGAATCGACTTGAAAAAAATGACAAATGCTCTCCGGAATGAGTGTAAAACGAAGACACGACGATCTGCCCGATGACGGGCTTCATTGTTAAAAAAAAAAATTATATAACATTTATAAAGTATTTAGCAGCCAGACCTGCATGTAATAGTACAAACTGATACATCACAGACTAGAAAGCAAAAACAAACGCACAAATAAAGTATTAATAACAATAAAAATTCAACAGCGAATATAAATAAAAGAAAGTAAAAAAAATTTTTTATTCATATAAGATTTAATATTTAAAAATTTTTTAATTCAACACAAAAATTTTTTTAAATAGACAAAAAAAATATAAAATTTCAAAAACAAAAAAAATTAAAAAATTAAAAAAACTAAAAAACGGAACCAGCATCCGTCACGTCCTCGTCGTGGTTCTGGTTAAAACCGAGAGTGGATAAATATCAATGAATTACGTGTGTAAACAAAATTAGTATGATTAGAGTACTCAAACGTCTGTAAATGTTGCTCAGTTTTATTTACTTAACAATTAGACCCGTCCCCGGCCCGATCGACGGTCCGTATCGTTTCATACACTATTTACAGAGTAAATCTGATTTCTGCCAGGTTTCTACGGCTTTGCGTACGGTCTGGCTGCTAAATAGTTTATAAATGAATTTTTTTTTATTTAATTTTGTTATTATCAGTAAAAGCCATCCCTTGCAGATTATTATAAATTTTATATATGTTAACCTATTTGGTATCAACTAAAATGTATGACTTGCTTGCAATGTGTTTTTAATGCATTTTATTTATTTTTAAT
>NW_017256337.1:0-269 GCF_001594055.1 Mycetomoellerius zeteki | reverse complement strand
TTAATCTTGTTCCTTGGGAAGCAAGAAACTTTTACTTTAACTTGAATTATTATTTTGTTGATTTTCCCATCATCGGAAAGTGTCATTATTAGATTTATGACCCTTTCTTAAGCCTATGCGCAAGACTATTATCATTAGACGTGCGTGATATCGGCGTGGGATGATTTAACATCTTACCTTCTCTCGAGTATTGCGTTCGTGATATGACTCTTATTGGCAAGGATATTCGATTCTGGATCTGGCTTAGCACCTTGGTGCTAACGGCGCGG
>NW_017256336.1:0-696 GCF_001594055.1 Mycetomoellerius zeteki | reverse complement strand
TAATATAATCTTTATGACCAATCATAACTGTTAAACATGTTCTGACATTGTTCTGAATAAAAATATGAATTTTTTTTCTCAAGAGTGAACTACAACTGGTAGCCTTACTCTACGTACATATATGTAAATAAAAATTCCGCGAAAAGAAAGGCAATCTAATCTAGATTATCTGTGTCTAATTTAGATTATGTGTCTATTCCATTATTCAATGCTTGCTGGTTAAACGGCATATACATACATTATCCCCCAGTGAACATATCTTACAGTGTAGTTCTTACAATGTTCTTAGAGGAACTGCAAAAACTATTCCTTAAATTCTTATAAAATAAATTCTTATAAAAAATATTAAAACGTGTTTGTGTCTCGTGCAGCAGGAACTAATTCAGTTAAAATACTAGTCAACGACTCGGAAACTATGACAGCGACGCTAGAAAGAGCCTTGGCACCATTAATGGTCATTGGCACGTTCTGCAATTTGGGCATGTTCGAATATCCTCTTGGACGACCTATGCCGTATTTCTCTTACCTGTATGCCTTGGCCAAATGGAGCTTTCTTACGTACTACGCTTACTATCCAGTGTTCGTTTATTATGTGCAGATTAAGAGAATATTTTACTTCCCTGTTTTTTATCCTTGCATCACCATTACATTAATTCTTATTGGCTTCTATCGTTTTAAGGTAAAAATTTCAAAATG
>NW_017256335.1:7025-8344 GCF_001594055.1 Mycetomoellerius zeteki | reverse complement strand
AGTTGGGGTGCTAACTTCACATGCCCACGTTCTTGTTCGTTTTTGTTTATCTCTTCCATTTCAGTCTTCTTTGAAAGTCTATCCCTTTTTTTCTTACAGAATAATTTAAAACATTTTTTTGTTAATTTAGACAGAATCCTTTATTCGATATTTGTATAACTCAACAGTCGAAGTAACGTAAAACGAACATGTCCGTCCCTGTTCGTTCTTGTTTAGCTCTCCTTCCCAGTCTTCTTTGAAAGTCTATCCCCTTTTTTTCTTACAGAATAATTTAAAAAATTTTTTGTTAATTTGGACAGAACCCATTCTTCGATATTTTTATAACTCAACAGTCGACATAACGTAAAACGAACATGTCCGTTCTTGTTCATTCTTGTTTTACCTCTCCCTTTCAGACATTTTAACGGAAAAATATAGAAAAATCTAGGTTTTTTGGTTTTTTCTTCTGCGCGCGCATAATTTTTTATTAAACATCATCGGAGAGGGGAGATGATGCCGTAGGTACCGACTCGAGCCCGTTTCATTCGAGTCTCGCTGTTCCTAGTACCAACTTCGTGAGCAAGCAAGTACTGTACTTTTTAGTTTTTACTCGGCTATCTCGAACTAATTGCGTCATTTGGTGCTACAGTGAAGTAAAAACAATGGCTAACTCAAAAATCGCCAATAATTCAGACGAGCAAATGTATTCCAACCCGGATTCTTTCAAGTTGCGTAACGACGATGTGCGAGGAAACACTCGATTTCATATGTTGTTTACGACAACGTATGGTCTCAACAGCTCTCATACGAAGACGATTCATGTGGGGCTGCAAAGAACGAACGAGGGAATCTTCAAGCCTCTTGTAAAATTGAGCGGAAACAACGCTGACGGCATTTATTTCGACGCCGACAGTTGGAAACAGTTTCAAGACAACATGGGGCTCATGAACGAGTATTTAAGTAGTGATAACAGAGCGAAAACGAATTCTGTTGTCATAAAAAATATCTCTATCAGTTTTACCACATCCTACGGTGCGAAATCAATATTGTTGGCGTATAAAGAAGAAGAAGAACTTCGCTCTACGGAAAATATCACCGGAAATCTTCGAAAAGAAGAAATCACGTCCGATTCAACACCACCGTCGAAGAAACGAAGAACCTTCGCGGTGGCTATTGTAATGCAGAAGACTACCTTTCTCGGTCTGCAAAACGTTGAAAAATGTGTCGATGCGCATTTAAAACAATTAGAAACTTTAACCGAAAATGTTAACAAGTGTGCACAGTATTTAATTCGAGAAATCGAGCTGAAACTTCCAGTAAGTTATATTAATCAGGAAATT
>NW_017256335.1:4133-6518 GCF_001594055.1 Mycetomoellerius zeteki | reverse complement strand
AAAAAATCAATCGCACAGTCATAAATAATATAAAATAAATAAGTAATAAAGCAATAAAGTAAGACTCTCTCCAATACGCCTAACCCTTGTATGGACGTGATGCTGAGACGAGAAAAAAGACGAAGGGTCATAAATTATACCCGCATTCATCTCCAATGCTTATGACTTCTCCCCTGACAAAAAATGTCTCAGGACTTATTTTCCTCGGCTTTCCCTTTCTCCATTTTCACTCTCACTCTCTCTTTCTCAACGTGACCTCTCCCTCACCAATCGTAGCGTGGGCAGCCATGGAGCGAACCAATCAGTGCGTGGGCAGCCATGGAGAGAACCAATCAAAATGCTCTATTTAATTACCTCATTATCCCCTTTTTTCGTCTCCAACCAATCAGAGTCCCCATTGTTCCAGACGGACCCGTCTAGGCCACGCCCATAACGTCTGGGGAGACGTGGAGGGGGTTTGTTTTGACAGCTCGGCGGGGGGAAGAGGGGGTTTGTTTTGACGCCAGGGTAGAGTGGAGGGGGTTTGTTATGACTCTCCATGGCTGCCCACATACTACTGTGATTCTACGTTAAAATTCATACATTGTTATGCAGGACAACCTGGATGTGTACACGATATGCGTGTATTTAAATTAAGTGGTATTCAAGAAATGTGCACAGACAATTATTTTCCTCAAGACAGCCATATAATTGGTGATGCAGCATATTCTTTACAGAAACATGTCATGGTGCCTTACAAAAATAATGGCCATCTAACTGCAGTACAAATTACATATAATTCTAGCCTATCTTCAGCTCGTCTGATGATAGAAAGAGCTATTGCTTGTACAAAGAATTTTCGTAGTTTGTTTGATAAGCTTCATATGAAACGAACAGATTTAATTCCAAGATATATTATTGCTTGCTGTGTGCTGCATAATATATGTTTATTACGTGGAGATTTTATAGATGATATTATGATTATCAGAGATATAAATGATGATAATATAGCTAATATTGAAATAAATAATGAAGACAGACAAAGTGGTATCGAAAAAAGATTAATAATAACAAACTTGTTAAGTAATAGATAATGAAAATTACATTATTTAACACTATTATTACAATAACATTAATATTACCGTATTAATATTTTTATATACTATTTGATGAATAAATTTTATTTGCGATAATATATAATACATATTTTTATTCACATCTTTACCTTACTTAAGTACAAACTTAACGCAGCGATACAAAATAAATAAACTATGCATATATAAATGTACAATAAACTTAAAATGATAAATTAACAGAAATACATAACGAATGTTATAATTAAAAAAGATACATCTTTAAATTATAAATATTAAAGACATAAGTACATATTAATCCTCAACTACCGCTATGAAAACTACACTTAAGTTTTAAAGCGTCCTGTTTAAAGTACAGAATAAAAGTGAACCACTTTACACAGCGATTGATAGAAGACCGTTCAAAGCTCCTTTTATCTACGATTTAGAACTTCATGGTATTAATAGTATAGATAGTACAATCATAAAAAAATGTTCGCTTTGGGTCTAAATGACTCGTTGCTGTAGTTGAGAGTTCAATAATACATTAAATAATAATTTGCACATTTTAAAGTATATTGCTGTGCACATAAAGTATTTTAAATTGCACTTATGATTTTCGTACTATATAGGAACTATTGTAAAAATTTCAGTCTTGTCACAATAATATGTTAAAATTATTTCTTTTGTATTGTATTTTTTAATAAATTTTTAATATCTGTTGCGACCGCACTCACGAGCGTGGTGCCACTTCGTCGCGCGTTCGCGAGTATTGCTCTACCTCTCCTTCACCAGATACCTTCGCGACAACAAGACTCAACGCCACTACGGCTTTCTCACAATTTTTCAAACACTCTAAATTTTACGTCAATGATTGGGCGCCAGGCACGAGAGAGCGTGCCACTCTTTCGGAGATCTTTTCGGTACGTTCTCACTCTAAAATACGGAGATGTAGAGACTCACGAATGCGGACGGCTCTGATAACCGACTGCTCAGTCACGATAATGGCAGAGGGGGTGGTTCGTGGTCGGGAACGGAGGATCTTTGGAGAACGAGTAAGGCGAGAAACAGTAAAATAGACAGAATTAATAACAGTAAGGCAGTAACAAGTGTATTCTTTACGCCGATCATACAGTTGCTGACATACAGGCAGACGGATTGATTCTGCGATATGCAAACGCGCTGGTCTCCGCGATACGTCCGCGATACTTTCGGAATGCGTGAACACGCATGAATATCCTCTGTAGTCTAGGATCTACGACGACGACGATAGTACGCGACTCGAAACAACGCAGCAATACGATACTAAATTACAGCACAGCAATACGATACA
>NW_017256335.1:1615-3088 GCF_001594055.1 Mycetomoellerius zeteki | reverse complement strand
CAACTCCCCCTTCCCCAGGGAGGACCGAGCAGGTCTTGGCTACGACGAACGTCACTAGCCACCAATTTCCAACCAACAGTTACTCAACGGCCCGTCACGAGCGAGTTGCTGGCACACGGACAGCCTTTCTATACTGACGGTACGACAATCTTAGTTTCCTACTTGGCCGCGTCCGACCTCTCGTAAAACAACGAAATTTCTCGGGCTTAGCCCTAGAAAACGAAACGCTCAAAACGATAATAACTCCAAAAAGACGAGAGCGGGTAATCGCCGGTGACCCTACTAACATGTCTCGTTCTGTCGAGTTTATGCCCTGTAAAGGGTTCGCTCGCGATCCTCTACTCTCGAATACGCTCCAATACGCTCCGACTCTCCTGCCCTTCTAAATCATCAAACTCTCAAACGCAAACCGAAAAAGAAGAAGAAATATTCCTTCACCATGACGCAATAGCTCTGTACTTTAAGTACGCACGAAATTCGCAAAACGCAACACAAAAAAAAATTTGGCTTCCTGGGTGTAGCTCGCTCGATATTCTCCCCCCTCCCAAAAAGATCCTACGGGGGAAATGGTACCGTGAGATTAGAACCGCGCGAAATACAACACGAAAAAGAAAAAAGAAACTTTTGCCCACGGAGTAACTTCTATTCCGTGCTACTCAGCCAATTTCATCTTAACGAGGGATGTTAGCCATCAACCATTACAGTTTCAATCGGGGTCCAACACCATCGGGCGTGGAGCGTTGGGGAGGGGTATGAAAGGAAACTGACGGAAATTGGATGATCTACTTTATTTCACTACAAAAAAGGAAAAAAAAGGACAAAAAATAAAAAAACTACTCCCTCCTCGGTACCGCTCTCTCCTCCGTCGCCTCTCGGGAATCTCCCCGCCTCCAGGCCTCTCGACATCGCCCGCACTCACGGAGAGTGACTCCCCTCTGGCCGCACCCGTAACAGAAAAAACGGTCTCGGGGGTCGGGGCACCGGGAGTAGCGGTGTCCCAGAGATCCGCAGTTCCAGCACCCCATTCGGAGGAGTACTGGGCGCTCCTCTCGGGGCCTGGTTTCTTCCTCGCGCGCTGGCCGGTCTTCCCTCTCTCTCTCGCCTCTCTCACGCCGTTCCGGCCGCTCCCGGGACCACTCCTCCAGCAAGGGCCCCACCGCCAGGATAGGGTCCGTTTGGACGGCAGCGCCTCTTCCCATCGGGGCCGTCTGGGTGGCTATGGCCCTCCGGGCGGGGGCCGCTCGCACCCCGCGGCCCATGGACACGAGCCTTCCTATCGGGCCCGTCTGTACGCCCGCGTTCCGCGTGGCAGGCCAGTCTCGGACCTGGGCGCCGCGGGTGGTGTAGCGGCTATCGCGGAAGCGTTCGGCGTACTCCCCGAGCTCCCGTCAAAAGGCGGGGTTACCGCCCTCCAGCCTCCGGAATTCCGGCTCGTAACGCTGCCAGAAGTCCCTCCACACTTCGTCCATTCTC
>NW_017256335.1:416-741 GCF_001594055.1 Mycetomoellerius zeteki | reverse complement strand
GCGAAACCGGATTTACTACGCGGGAACGGACCCATAATGTCGGCAGCGACTACCGTCCACGGGGTCTCCGCGATCCTCCGTCCCATAAGTCCTACGGGGCTAGCTTGCTCTACCTTCGTACGTTGGCACGTATCACACACGCGTACGTACTTCGCTACATCACGGAACATTCTCGGCCAATAATACGCGGTGGCTAAACGTTGAAAGGTCTTGTCGATACCTAGGTGATCGTCGTGCGCTTCGCTCAAAGCCTCTAACCTCATTTCACGCGGCAACACGAGCTTCCAGCGATCCAAATCCTCCACCACCGCCGAAGTTGTGGCTC
>NW_017256335.1:0-287 GCF_001594055.1 Mycetomoellerius zeteki | reverse complement strand
GTGGCTC
The DNA here is from genome assembly GCF_001594055.1 of Mycetomoellerius zeteki. NCBI lineage: Eukaryota > Metazoa > Arthropoda > Insecta > Hymenoptera > Formicidae > Mycetomoellerius > Mycetomoellerius zeteki. The sequence goes on along the minus strand of NW_017256335.1, from coordinate 280 downwards.
GCGGTTTTAAATAATATAGCTGCCCGTCTACTACTTTCCAATCGGTAAACGACTTAGCCTTCTCGGCGACATCCCGAAAACGTTCACGATACCACGGGTCCTCGATATGATCGGGGGGCTCTGCATTCGCCGCAGCTACTAACGAAGCAATAATATTCTCGCTATCACCGACGTCATTCTCAAAGGCACGCGATAGCGCATCCGGCACGTGGTGCAAGGCACCCTTCCTATGAACGATAATGAACTTCCTATGTAATCGTACTCTAACAGCTCTAACGCC
>NW_017256334.1:0-2010 GCF_001594055.1 Mycetomoellerius zeteki | reverse complement strand
TTCGAACGAACTTGGCGTGCCTTTTTCGGCCTTTCTTCTGATCCAAATTAAGCAGTTTTGGAACGAATTTCGCTGACACACGTGTCATACCCAAAACATCCGTTAAAATTGATTGGCATGAGCCAAACGATATGTTAAGATCATCAACTATTTCTCTAATCGTGATTCGACGATTTTTCAACACAATTTCTTTCACTTCCTGAACATTTTCGTCGGTTTTTGACGTGCTGGGGCGTCCAGAGCGAGGTTCATCGTTAACATTTTCTCGGCCCTCTTGGAATAACTTATACCATTTATAAACATTTTTTTTGCTCAAAGTTGACTCACCGTACGCCACTGTCAACATTTCAAGAGTTTTTGAACACTTAATACCATTTTTTACACAAAAATTAATACAAACTCTCTGCTCCATTATTTTCAAAAGCAAAAAATCGCCGAGCACGCAAACACGAGTCTAACCTTTATGCCTCTCACATAAAAACAAAACATGCTATATAGTCAAAACTGTGAACATATGATCGTGACGAGTGTACCAACACAACAAAAAAAAATTTTTTAAATTAGAGTGTACAGAGCGCGCGAAATTCAAAAAGTCACCTTACTTTTTGATCACACCTCGTATATGTAGACTGTGCATGTGATGTAGTTAATGTATCATTCTGCAAATTAAAAACAGTCACACAATATTTAAATGTATTGCCTAAAAGACAATTCTGTTGTTTATTTATTAATTATTTGTAAAATAAAAAAGTACATTATGTGGTATAAGTCATAAAAAGAACTCCAACAAAAGATATTATTCAAAAATGGACTTTATTTAAAATTTAAATTTTATATTTATTAACTAAACTCTCTTTAAAAAATCTATGATTTTTTGAAAAAACTTTTTAATATAAAAATAACAATTTTCTTTGTTTGAAATAGTCTCCTAGTTTTCCAAATACAACATAATTGATTATATAATAAATATACAAAGTTCATTTTTATTAAAATAGAACATAAGAATTCACTATAAATGTACTAAAATAAATTTTAAAAGTATAATATATAGCTTGAAATTGTCAAACTTACAAAATTTCTTGAATCCAAATCTAATTCTGAGGTAAATAATGCTTTTCCTGAATAAATATTTGTAATGCTTTCAGTTATCTGTGTGGGCTGTACATGTGGTGTAACTGTATCATCCTGTAAATTAAAAATAATTGCTACACATTTTCTCTTCAAATAGTCATTTTTATTTTAGTTTTTATAAATAAGATGTACAACTTATTTTATAAATAAGACATACAACTTACCAAATTTGTTAAATTTATAAAAATATTTTTGTTAGGAGTATTTGAAACTCGATTATTTTCAGTTTTCCTTATTTTATGTAAAGGTTGTTGTAAAATACTAGTACTTGGAAAATTGTTTTTGTTTTGGTTTTCTACATCTGACAAAATCTCAGCAATTTCTCTTTTTCTGTTTAAGTTGTTGTACGCAGGTCGAGAAAAATTATTTAATTTCTTTACTCGGTGAGGTTGACAGTCAAAAGTATGAGGAATCACATCTTTCTTCAGCTTTACTAGAGCTCCCATTATACAATATCTTATGTAATTATCCATATCCTTCTTTAACTGCAATATAAGTGAAAAAAATGAGAACATTATAAAAGCAAGTTATTCTACTAATTTTATTAATATAAGATTATAAACGTTTAAAAAATTTACACATTAAAAACATGCTTTTTATTAATTATGAATTATAATTTAAAAATAATTTTAGATGTAATAATTTTACAAATTCCCAAAATACCTTTACATTTAACATTCAATATTTTAGCTCACGTTTTAGATTATGTTGGATATTTTTACGAACATAATTAATATTTTTACAAATTTATAATATTCAAACATAAAAAACATATTTTATATAATACCTACATCGAAATGATCTTCACAACAAAAATAATTCCATTTTCTTGGTTCATCAACACGATGTGCACTTTTTTCTCACATTTTCAGCTTGAGG
>NW_017256333.1:0-657 GCF_001594055.1 Mycetomoellerius zeteki | reverse complement strand
AAAAGTGGGGGGCTAACTTCGTACAGGCGTCTAATTCGCAACCAATCCATAATGATGGAAGACGTGAACCAAAAGTAATCTTAGCATGTTCATTAGAAAATATGATCAATAAACATTTAAATTTAATATTTAAATTTTTCAGCCGTCTTTGTCAAGGAAAGATCCGTATCTGAAATAAAATAAGCGTCAGAAAATGTTTCGTGTAATAATCTTATTAATTATTTTATATCTTATTTAATAAAATAAAAGACTAAATAATTGTAAGAATAAGATTTGTTAACTCTTAATAAAATCATAACTGTCTAATTTTAATCTAATATTTATTTACGTAATACAATAATAAATATATAAAGTAAATTTACCGATATCGTATACAAGATGAACTTAAAACAATAAGATTATATTTAATACGTCTTAGGGCCAGTTCCACAACTCACGGTTATAACTCTTAACCGAGACACAATTTGTTTCTCATCTCTTTCCAATTCTAGAATTGAAAAGAGACAATGAATAAGTTGAACCTCGGTTAAGAGTTATTAACCGTGAGTTATGGAACTGGGCCTTAAATGATTAATTATAAATACCGACCTTATGGCGAATTCAATTGAGAGCACTAGTGTGCACTGGTGCATATTAAACCTGTTGTACATTGATTTA
>NW_017256332.1:0-201 GCF_001594055.1 Mycetomoellerius zeteki | reverse complement strand
TACATTTATTAATAATATACATTAATGTATTATAATATATTGTATGTCTATGTATGCACTCATGCGTATGTGCAAAGTACATAATCTATAATAGGTGTATAAGATCTTATAAAAAATAAATATCTGTTCCTTAAAAAACGTAATGTTCTTTTATTACATCATAATATTCATACAATGAAAATATAAATAATAAATGAAATA
>NW_017256331.1:0-7393 GCF_001594055.1 Mycetomoellerius zeteki | reverse complement strand
CTCTCTTCTGCGGATTACGGAGAACGTACTGCACATCGCATACGACAAAGTCATATTCATATTCTTCATCTGTCTCGTCTATGATATCCTCAAGCTGTTCCGCGTTTCTGATATCCTCCCATAACGCTATGTCCTCGACGTTTGCATGATGGTCAGTCATACTTTTCACATTCACATTCACAATACTGTTGATTATACTGTTCACAATACTATTCAATAGTTTTTTCAATATGTGCACATTGGACACACGTTGCACGGAAATATTGTATACATAGGCTGTATACAATTAGAGCAGGACCGACCGACTAGCGCATCGAAAGAACCGGTATCGTGCTTCCTGACGAGATACCTTATGTCGATGTCAGTGTCCGATATATTGATCATGCATGATGTACATACCGCATACGCACCACCTGTCGTATAGTAACATTGGATCATGCAGTGATTAGTACGAACGTTCAGCGCGCAGATTTGTGGAGACGTCACAATTTTGTCGACGCGATCGGTATCGTGTTCACTTTCATCACTTGCACATCTCGTATCGTCGGATAGCACTTCTTCGTCGGACGACTCTTCTTCCAGTATGTCCTCAAAGTTTATTATACCCTCTTTTTCAAACACCTCTTCTATAATGTGCTCGAGGTGTTCCGGATCCGCGTTTCCGACATTGAACACTATGTCCTCGACGTTCGCACGATGATCAGCCGTACTACTTCTGTTACTGTCACTTTGAAAAATAATTGCGAAAGATTGAGCGGTTTATGTTGGAATTTCTTAGTTCCTTAATGGGGTGTGTTAAGTAGAATAATTGAAGATTCAGATTGGCAGGATTTTCCGCTTTTGATGGAAAATTTTTGTTTCTCAGATTGTTATTGGAGACTTATCTCTAAATTTGCTCCACCCACACTGTAAATTTTAAATTCCTAAAAACTTATTGGTGATGTGCCGCCTTTGAGAATTTTAATTTCGAGAGAGGGGATGAACTTATCGTCCCTTCCAAACCATCTAGTTGTGATTCACATCATTCTTACGTGAGTTTTTATATTTCCTTTGTTCAATCGCCGGTTTTCTCTTCTATTAGTCGAACATGCGATTCCACAGCTAGACAGCATTTGGTTAGGTTGGGTATAGTTTATGACTATTAATCTTGAAAAATGACAAAAAAACATTCGTTTTACCAACTTCCTGTTATCGGCGAGAAAAAACATCCTTGAACTTGAAAGAAAAAACTGTGAAAATGCAGTGTGATTTCATACTTTTTTGTTACACTAGAGTATCACTATCATTTACTGTAGAAGAGTTATGTTTTATTGAGCAGCCGAAACGTCGGCGCTTCTCTTAAACGCGTCGCGACATATCGTCTATATCCACCTAAAAAAATATCAGCGCTTTTTGGTCTTCTTTGTCCGCGTTACCGCATAATACTCTAACGCATTTTGTTTGAGTGGGTACAGGGTGGCGATGGTGAAAAATACCGAATGCATCGTAAAACAATACATTTATGACCCATCAATTAGGGTCCTATTTTTTATAAGCAGTGATGATTTGGGTCCTAGGTAAACAGCGGTACCGACGATCTTGAGACCTTCCCCGCGCCCCGTTCCGCTCGCCCAGTGACGTCATACCACCACCTCCGAAGAATCCCCGCGCTCCGTTTCCCCTCGCCATCGAGTACCTCCCGCGTCCCGCATTCCCCTCTAGCCTCATGGGTTAGAACCGGCCCTATACCTACTTATGGAAGTTGTGGTTAGTTTTATGTATTTTTTATTTCAATTTGTTCATAAGGCTGTAGAGTTCTGTGCAACATTCTATTTATGCAACATTTTATTTTATTTGAAATAGGATACTTGGTACATTCCAAGAAGAAAGAAATCTATTGGGACTGATCCTGCAGTACAGCCTAAAGGAAAGTTATACGATCAGTACACGAAATTAATAGGTAAACTTAGAAAAGCAGAACTTCGCAAATTACAGGAAGAAATACAAGACGTTAATAACTCTTCTAAACGTGTGTGAAGCTAGCATATCATATATCAGCATCGCATGAAAAGACATCAGTTCTGTTCGCATCCACCATAGTTCTACAGTTCTATATCGGTTTTATCAATAGTTCTATCGAATTACGTCCAGAAAAAGCGATTTAAAAAATGAGATGCAAACTTCCCGTCTTATCATCCAGCATCTCACCGGATTTCGAACGTATGAGGTGTAAAGTACAAGAAACCAAAGAGTTGTATCGTTAAAACTTAATACAGCAATAGTTCTGGCCAAAAAACCAAATAAACTGTCCGAAAACGGTATATATTAACACGTACAGGTGATATGCTGGTCGAAATCAAACAGTTCTATAAGACTTATGGTGCTTGTCGTGTAGCTACGGATCTATCCTAACGAGTTCCGAAGTTACTCTGTGCTCGCGGTCTATCGTGTAGTACGGGGCGCTACTCTGCAGGCGCACCGGACGTTACAATGATAATTATATTTCACAATTACTATTATAAGTTAAATATAAACCCGTATAACAAATCAACGTAACAAAGACTCCTTATATATCAAAAGAAATTGGAAAAAATAAGGGCACTAGGAGTCAGGCGCAGAAGACGCCGCTCAAATAATACACTTATAAAGTGTAGAACTTCTTTTATTCTACCAGCGCGTTGGTAGAATAAAAGAAATTTTACACTTTATAAGTGTATTATTTGAGCGGCGTCTTCTGCGCCTGACTCCTAGGGCCCTTATTTTTTCCAATTTCTTTAAATATAAACAAAATGAATATAAACAAAATTAATGATATATATTTTACAGAATTACAGCAGACGATTTCAGGCGACTTAGTCAACAAATTGTACAACTTTTTTCTATGGAAGTTGTGGTTAGTTTTATGTATTTTTTATTTCAATTTGTTCATAAGGCTGTAGAGTTCTGTGCAACATTCTATTTATGCAACATTTTATTTTATTTGAAATAGGATACTTGGTACATTCCAAGAAGAAAGAAATCTATTGGGACTGATCCTGCAGTACAGCCTAAAGGAAAGTTATACGATCAGTACACGAAATTAATAGGTAAACTTAGAAAAGCAGAACTTCGCAAATTACAGGAAGAAGAACAAGATGTTGATAACTCTCCTAATTGTAATGGTATGAAAATACAATATTTTGATTTTTTAATTTTTCAATTTTTAAACACATTCAACTATAACTGAATATTATAATCATATTATAGAATATTATATATAACGATGTACAGATGATCAATTTATTATTTCTACATTTAATATTAAGTATCTCGCAAACGATTAATTTTTTGAGGAGTAATATGTAAAAAAATCGTACGATTCAATTTTAAAAAGTAAAGATAACTTTCATATCTTTTTAGTGCTTCCGCCTTAAAAAACAACGTGACCAAAATACGTCCATTTTTTAATCAAATATTTGTCTACATTTTTTAAAATAAAAAATAAAAAGTTTTTAGGGATAGTAAATTAAAATAAGTCATCCTATGTATTATACAGAATTATTATCACAGATAAAAATATATAATATTATAATAATTATAAATATATAATATAATAATAATGTAAGATATATTATGTGTTATTAATTACAGAATAGATCTTGTGTATTTAGAAGAATCGTAATAATTAAATCAATGTATTCTTAACGTTAGTAATATGAAATAATACTAATTATTACTTTTAACTAGATTTAATCATAGATTAAATACAAATTCTTATGACAATATGAATGATGTTTACATAAATAATATTATGAATTGAAGATTATACAATAAGTCAGTGTAAAGATTACTAAATTCAAAAGACCAGAATGAGCTTCAGGGAACATACAGATTACTTACAAGAGATTACTAATGTAATAAACGAAATTAGTTTTAAAATAATTATAGATATCCAACCTTGGTAATTAGAACAAGAACGTTATCGGATTATTTATAAATAACTTAGTAGGATTCTCATTAGATCAAAGCTAACGTGTTAGATTCCAATATCCTCTGGTTAAAAGTTAAAAGGTAATAAGGTTAAAGTATTCAAGAATGGTATCCATATGGAAATCTCCTTGGTGGTTAACAATTTTCAGGGAAAGCAGCTTCCGCCCGAACGGCGTGATCTTTTAGGGGCGTTCCCCTCGGTAGTCCCTTAGGGTAGTCCCCCTCGTTGAAAGATCCTCTGTAACTCTTACACCGCCCAAATGGCAAATTAAGCTTATTGCGAGTAATAAACGGGTATTCGTACCATAGTTCTTAATAGGTGCCGAATGTACCTTTAATAATCGATACAAAGATCGTAATCTTAATCTGAATCGAGTTATTCTCCTCGCACGAATTTTTGACGGTATGGGTCTCCTCTACCTTTTTTTACAAGTGAAGCACGACTGTTTTTTTTTGTCTCTAAGGAGACGATATGACTCTCGATTCAATCTGAAATCTCGTTTTATTTTGACTCTAAATATCGATATGAACAATTACTTATTTCAATCCGTCACCAAATATCATTCCGTAATTCTATTTTGAACATATGATTACAGAAGCGGATACTTCAGAAACATAATTAGACAGCTTTCAGTGGTTACGGAGGTGCCTGGAGCCATAGAATGAGGCTATTGTAAAATGGAAAGAGACTGCTTCTATAAAATTGTTAAAACTCAGAAGCACATAGTATAAACGGAAAAAGGGCAAACGATTCATTTGTGAAATTATTGAATATTTCGATGAATTTCGTGTTTTGCGACAGCTTGGGGTTATATTTTGGTAAATTGTTGTTACGTAAAATTATATTATGTTATTTTTTAAATATTTTAAAGTACTATTATGTTTCAAATTTCAGTTAGAACAAGATTTCAATCACTTATATCCAAATCATTCAATGCAACTTTTGACTAATTGGGATAAAGTTGCTGTAAATATAAAAAAACTTTTGAGAACTACTATAAGATCTGCGACTATTGAAGGTAATACATTGAAATATTTTTCACTTTGCTGATGCCTTCTTTCAATAAGAATTATTGCAAAGATCAACTTTTTTTCAAAGGAAACTGTGAAGGTGCTGTTAGCAATCCCAACATTTTTCTCTCCAATAAATGTTGGAAAGTGGCGGCCTACAACTATAGACTTAAATTCTGATTTCTTATTGCATATCAAGGTACATATACGTGTTTTTGCATATAGGAATATTAAAGTAATTACTGGGTAGCGATCATGTAACTTTTTTCCTAGGGCAGAAACGTGAAAAGTGAAAATTTTTTATATATATGTGTATGAACATACATAAAAATGTTCATGTTTCTGCTCTAATGAAAAAGTTACATGACCGCTATATCCTGAACTCTGACATGAAAACGCCTCCATTTAATTGCAAAATTTCCATTAATACATATAAATAATATTATCAGAGAAAGAAGGCGGTATAAAAAATATTTCTGGAAAAATATTCTTTTTAAAATTTCACAAATTTTCTTTTTTAGGCTTTTCAAGATTTGGAGATACAAGTGGAACGCATGAGACAAAAACTTTTTGCTGCTAAGAAGCAACTTCAGCCGTTCCCTATCATCATTGGCGAAAATACAGCAAGCATAACCGAATCTTACGTTTACATCGACAACTTTCCGTATAAGGTAGAAAGTCCTTTACATGTAATAGATGTGTGCTTCAAAGCATATCATGCATTGCATGTGTCCTATCCTTTCCAGAGTAGCTAGCCATGGTAATTATAATTTAAATTCCTAACTTATAATTAAAAATATTATTTTAATTATAAGTTAGGAATTTAAATTATAATTATATAATATATAACTATAATCATCATGCATTGAGCTTTAATTAATTGATAGATATTTGTGAACGTTTGTAAGATATTAAAATGATAAAATGTGTAGGACAAAATTGTAATTTAACTTTGACTTCTGTCAATGCTCTACAGTTGCATTTAAGTACAGCTCATAAATTTGACAAAATGATCGTATATATGTAAGTGTCAAATACCCCAATGTTTATCAGATTATGATTTATGGAGAAAATTTCGAAAACATCTCATAACTTTTCATAAATTTCCAGTTAATCCTTGTTCGAGAGCGTGAGAGCGCCACGAAAGAGAGGATTCGGTGCTGGAGTTACGCCACGCAGGACAGAAAATTCATCTTTTTTATAATCACAGTACAATTTATTACACAGTTCACCATACAGGCAAATCACATTTCAGGCGGCACAATTCACGCGACACGATAACGAGTGAGAGTAGTCGACAGCAAACTACGCGGCGGCACTTCGACGGTAAACTCAAAGTGTACCAAGCTAACTGAATACGAAAAAGAAACGAGGCCAGCGCCGAGGACTCTCGTCCCTTTTATCGGCGCGGCAAAACAAAGACCTTTCTTTTTGGTGCCAATGAGAATCTCCGAAGGATTGAATTTCGAGGTGACCCGTGTTTATCACGAGCGATTGGCCGGCCCGGGCCTCCGTCGCGAAAAGGGGCCTTGTGATCATGCGCGAGGAAACTTGTTTGAGCGCTATTGGCGGCGCGAATTTTCCACGGCGCGCTCGCGCGGTCTGGCGTTAGACTTGCGAGCAGTTAGCTAACGATGTTTTTGTGTATGACATGGGCTCTCCTTGTTGCATGAAAAAACTCGTTGGTAAATAACTAGATGTGACTAGAACATTCTAGAATAATCTCGATGCCCATGTCATACACAAAGAACAGGCGAACAAATTTTGACTTTGGTTGGCATTTATTGCCGCGATCTTTTCTCTTTCTCAAACAATCCTATTGTTAAGAGTTTTAATCAAAGTTGTGGTAATAGACGTAACAGAACTGATTTACAAGTATCAGACTCTGATTCTGACATTGAAGACGTAATTTCTTCTGATAATATTGTTAATGAAATTTCAGTTTTAAAAGAATCTATCAATGACAAACTTTATAACTGCTTGCTGTGTTACATTGTGAAATTGTATGCAGATCCGGGGCTTTGCCCCGAAGCCATGTTCAAAGTGTAATGAATGATACAGCTGCCTTGTTCTTTAATATTATATTACTTCTGAAGCCTGTTATACAAGCAATTACGTGTAATGAAGCACAATTTAACAATATACAATCAAATATATTCGATACAGTTCTTCAATTATTTACAAATTTAAATTCTGATTACAATCGTATGAAAGCTTTGCAGGCAACACGTCATTTTATTAAACCTATGCCATAATGTTGGCAATATTGTAAGTGAAAAAAGAGTTGATGGACGAATCATTAAAGACATAATTCCCGTATATATACATATATATATATTTATATATTCAAAAAAGCATTTAAAATCAGATTGCCAGTATTTGGGACACTATTAGTAATTGGATCTTTACCCTATATATTATTATAAACTTGCTT
>NW_017256330.1:0-734 GCF_001594055.1 Mycetomoellerius zeteki | reverse complement strand
GATAAACAAGAACGAACAAGAACGTACAAAGAACAAGTTCGTTTTACGATACTTCGACCTTTTGAGATATAAAAATTATTGAAGAAAGGATTCTGTTCAAATTAAGCAAAAAAAATTCTTTTTAAATTACTCTGTAAGAAAAAAAGGGATAACCTTTCAAAAGAGACTGAAGAGAGGTAAACTGGAACAAATTTGATTTATGATATGACTCTATCTGATTCATGTTACAAAAACTATTGGAAAATGGAATGTGACTTGAAAAGTGAGTAAATTTTTTGTAGATTGCTCCCTATGGAAAAAGAATAATTTATCTTAGAAAAGGGTTTAACATGGAAAATGGAATGTGACTTGAAGAGAGAGTAAATTTTTTGTAGATTGCTCCCTATGGAAAAAGGATAATTTATCTTAAAAAAGGGCTTAACAAGGAAAATGGAATGTGACTTGAAAATAGAGTAAATTTTTTGTAGATTGCTCCGTATGGAAAAAAGGATAATTTATCTTAGAAAAGGGTTTAACAAATAAGAAATACTCGTCAATCAAAGTAAGAATATTTACAAAAAATATGAAGAACCTTAGTTGCTAACTGAACAAACTCAGGAGGAGGAAAAGGTAGGGAAACGTCTTTTTGAACGTATTTTTCCGAGTGAATAAATAGTTCGCAGATTGGAAATTTAACTCTAGTTCTCCTTCTAGCTCTCGTCGTGGCGAGTTATTTTGATTTTCCGTAACATATT
>NW_017256329.1:54676-57697 GCF_001594055.1 Mycetomoellerius zeteki | reverse complement strand
GTCGGTCGGGCGTTGACTTTAGATCATTTTCGGGGATACCTTTTCTTGATTTGGTGATTAATTTTTTAACGCTAGTTTTCTAATTACTATCTCAATAAAGACCAATTAAATCAATAAGAGACTAACTGTGTCTAACACTGACTGGCCAACTTATCAGAAACCGGTTTTTGAAGTATTAAGAGTAATGTTTGCGATGCGGTATCTTGTGATCAAGGTGAGTTTTCTAACCATCGGAATAATTAATTATAATTTCAAAATTTTTTGATACATTAGTTTTACATTTTCTTTATTTCGAGAATTTCAAAATTTCTTTCCCCCCTTTTTTCTTTTTTACTGCATTCTTATCTGGATTTAATTCTGGTATTTATACTCTCGAGGTGAGGAAGATCACCATGACTAGTTAATAATTGTTATATTCTATGTATGTGAATTTATTAGTTATCTCTGAAGAAGGCTCAAAAATGAACCGAAACATGTAAGCGCTTTAGTAAAATAAAGAAGTTTCACGCTACGATAGTCGTGTTATTTGCGCAACATCTCCCGCGCTTGACTCCTACTGCCCTTGTTCTTTCATTGTTTTTTGACTTATAAGGAGTCTTAGTTAGGTTGACTTATTATACGTTATTGTTCATAATCATAAAAGATTCCATTCGGTTATCCGTCAATTGACTTCTTAATCTATTTTTTATGTACTTAAGAATTGAGAATGATCTCTCACATTCTACTTGTGATATTGGAAGTGTTAAAAGATACTGATATGCTGTAGCAAGTGCAGAATACGCTCCCTGAAATATATTATATTTTAAAATTATTGCAGCATCTTGCACAATTTTTGCAACTCTTGCAAGTATTTTTTCCTTTTTCCATACTACAAATTTCAGCATCATGAACTTCTACATAGTCTGAATTATCAATATTATACGTATCATCTAAATCTGGGTTATAATTTATTTTATACGTATCTTCCAAAGTTAATTTTAATTTTTCCCAGTTTGTTGCAAAACTTACAAGTTCCTCTTTTAACTTTGAAGAAGTTGCAGAAGAATTGTACTTTATTATTTTTGCAGATAAATAATTCATGCAGTTATCTGGTAGATTTTTCTTACTGCGTATTTCTTCAAAATAATTAGGGTCTAATATTGCTAAATCCCTACATATGTATATTCATATTTTTGAAAAATCTTTTGCTCATAGGTTCAACGGCAATATCCATTAATACATTGAACGTATTTTAAATTTTTCTTCTGCAGTTTGTGGTCGTTCGTCAGATGCTTTTTCGTCAAAAAATATTTTTACACTTCTTCGACGCATTTCAAAGAATTGTTCTTGAATGTCTGCATCTATATTTCTTGAATAGAATTCTGATTTAGCCTACTCTATAAATACTTTTGTCGCCTCCAGAGAGATAAAGTCTCTCTGGATAGACCTAAGCTGCTTAATAACAGTTTCAATCATATGATTACATTTAAGTAGGTCTAAACCTTTGGTCTGCAAATATCTTGATAGAGGACCAGTTATACTAAAAATTCTTAAAAATATTTGAGCCGTTATTATATTCTCGTATTTCGGTAGAACAGTTTCATCTTTATGATTTTTAGCTACAGTTCTGGCTTCAGGATTAATTTTAATGTTACTTTCAATTCTTTGTAAAGAGTCAATGATATCAACATATAAACTATTTTCGGGTTTATTAAGCTCTCCAAATATTCTTTTTAACGCTGTTTCCTTGGCCCACCAACGAGTTGCGCCAATACTCTGTATCTTCCTATGTTTGAGATCATTAGAACTGGACTCCCAAATGTTCATGCGTTGATACGATTCTTTAAAAAAGGAGGATATCGAATTTAATAATGAAAAAAGTGAAGCAGCCTTGATGTTTACTTTCAGCACATTACAAAGCACTAGGTTTAAAATATGGCTATACCATCAAATATACAAATGATCTGAGTTGTGAATTTGCATTTTCGTAGAAAAGCCGTTGTATTCGCCTTGCTTATTGGCCGCATCGTCTGTTGAATTTACGACGATTTTGGTATTAGCATTCGCGCTATTCCGTCTTGGGCTGATCTGGACCGGCCCGAATCCGACCGGCTCTTCAGGATTTTTCCCAACTTCCCGACCGTCCCATCCGTCCCTGGGTTTGTGTATCGAAGAGGGTCATTATACGAGTATGTGTAGAGAAGGAACATTTTGGATTGAAATTGATGATGCGCAAGTTATAAAAAGACAATGGCCTAGAGGTGCTAAAGATACTTCTATATTATTTTTACAAAAAAATATTACCAAAAATATGTAATATACAACATATATTTACGATATAGATTAAGATGTCACATACATTGGTGATTTTGTTTTAATGTTAATTAAACAGTAAACTTCATTCGTATTTTTTTGTTAGTCCACCTCATTCCCTTTTTTAAATCTCTTCATTATTTTTCTTATTTAGAATTATTTAACAAATAGCTTATTATATTTTGAGGTCTAGCAGCGCCAAGCTTTTTTACATAACAAATTTTGTTATTTTAATAAAATTTTCTTATTTTGGGCTGCTTCGTCCTTAATAAAAATGTAATACTGTTACTTCTTTAATTCTTTGTGGTAACACTTGAACTTGAAATGAATTGTAAATCAAAATAAGGTAAATAGTATAAAGATTATTAAAGATGATACCACTTTTTTTTGGGTTTTTAAAGATAATACACCACTTAAGTTTTTTCATACAAATGATACACACATATTAGAATTAAATAAATTAATTTACAAAAATTTTATAAGATTCAACTTTGCGTTAGTTGCTGATATCAAACCTTTCATACGAATACATACAATTTTGTGGAATTTAACTTTGCGCCAGTTGTTGATATCAAATCTTTTATACACATGATACATATCATTAGAGTTAACTTATAAAAATCACTTGAGTTTTACTTATTAATTTGGTAGAATATAACTTGGCGCCTGTTGTTGATATCAAATCTTTTATACACATGATATATATTAGAGTTAAGTAAAAATAACAAA
>NW_017256329.1:47966-54625 GCF_001594055.1 Mycetomoellerius zeteki | reverse complement strand
TAATAAAGATAGTACCACTTGGGTTTTACTTTTTAATTTGATAAAATTTATCTTGGCGCCTGTTGTTAATATCAAATCTTTTATACAAATGAAATATTTGAAATAAATAAATAATAAGTAAATAATAAGGATAGTGCCACTTGAGTTTTACTTTGTAATTTGATAGTCTTTCTTTTACACACATGATACATATCATTAGAGTTAAATAAATACGTCATTTATAGATAGTAGCACTTGGGTTGTACTTTTTAATAATTTGGGGGGTATAGTAGTTTTTTTTAATACTGGTTGCTTTCCATTTAATAACACAAGTCTTTAGAGCCGCGGTGCAAGCTGCTTTGATCCCCTCTGCCGTCTCAAAATGCTGTCCTTTCATTGGTCTTTTCAGGAGAGGAAACAAAAAGAAGTCCGGGGGGGCCACATCTGGGCTGTAGGGCGGCTGGGGAAGCGTTGGGATGCCTGCCTGGGCCAGGTAGCTGCTCACAAGAAAGGAGGTGTGAGCTGGAGCGTTGTCATGGTGCAACTTCCAGTCGGCTGCGATGTCTTTTTTGACATCAAAGGCATCGTTCACCATGAGTTTGTTCCTCCTGGACAAACCGTCAACGCCAAATTTTACGTGGAGGTGCTCAAGAGACTCAAAAGAAGGATCAATCGAGTCCGAACAGACATCGCAGCCGACTGGAAGTTGCACCATGACAACGCTCCAGCTCACACCTCCTTTCTTGTGAGCAGCTACCTGGCCCAGGCAGGCATCCCAACGCTTCCCCAGCCGCCCTACAGCCCAGATGTGGCCCCCCCGGACTTCTTTTTGTTTCCTCTCCTGAAAAGACCAATGAAAGGACAGCATTTTGAGACGGCAGAGGGGATCAAAGCAGCTTGCACCGCGGCTCTAAAGGCCATTCCGGAAAATGCCTACCGTGACGCCTTCAAGGCTTGGAAATCTCGTTGGCAGCGTTGTATCGACGCAGGAGGAGCATATTTTGAAAGTTTTTAAAGAATTGTAACGATCGACTCAATAAATTTTTTTTAATCCACTCAGTCCTATTACTTTTCGGACAAACCCTGTAGAACGACACTTGTATCAACTTGTGTCGACTTGTGTCATCAAATGGAAAGCCACTTATCATTTAGGTTTTATCATATTAGGTTTTACCATATAAATAGTTTTTTTTTCGATAAGCACACGTTCTTAGCACCTTTTTTACCTTTCTTTTAAAAGGTAAGTTTGTATATAACTTCAAAAACCTCACCGCCATCCCCATCATTTTATAATTGCAATATAAAAATGTCAAGGTATATCAAAACGACGATCATCTATAATACTAACAAAAAAATATGAATAGTCTTTTAAACACATGATACATATCATTAGATTAAATAAATACGTTTCATTTATAAAGATAGTACCACTTGGTTGTACTTTTTAATTTAAATATAGCAGTTTTTTCCAACTTTTTACTTATCATTTAGGTTTCATCATATAAATAGCTTTTTTCAATGATTACAGTTAATTAAATAATAAAGATAGTGCCACTTCAGTTTTATAATAAATATTAAAGTTAATAATAAGTTAACGTGATAGAATTTAACTTGGCGCCTGTTGTTGATATCAAATTTTTTATACACACGATACATATCATTAGAGTTAAGTAAAAATAACAAAGATAGTACCACTTGGGTTTTATTTTGTAATTTGGTAGAATTTAACTTGATAAAAATAGTACCACTTGGATTTTACTTTTTAATTTGATAAAATTTATCTTGTCACCTGTTGTTAATATCAAATCTTTTATACAAATGATATATTTGAAATAAATAAATAATAAGTAAATAATAAGAATAGTATCACTTGAGTCTTACTTTGTAATTTAATAGTAAATTTTACAAAACCTCGCAACATTGGATCGCTATTAGGATTTTCGTCGAATCGCGTGCTTGAGCCGCGGCAGTGGCACGAGTCGGACGTGCCTATAAATATCATCAGCGCAAACATTATTTGTATCGAGTGTAACGTGACTGCATACAGCACGCGGATACATACAGCAACGATAGGTGTGTGCATACGATACATGAGTTTTCACCGAGCGTACCGCTAAGATATAAGATATTAGAAAAGCCTACGTAGATCATTTACCTTTCGATCGTCGTATGAAGTATTACAGATCTGACGATTCGCGTGGTGGATCAAGATGGTCGAGTGCTCGATTTTCGTGGAGAGGAGATTACCATTAGATTGCATGTACGATGGCGCTAACGTGAGATGCTTGTGTTGAACGAGCAGTTGAAACGGACGAGAGATAGGCCTATTACCGGAGAAACATCATCTAGAAAGAAACTCACTGCTTCCAGCATAGCATTTTTAAAGTCGTTGGGATTCATCGTACGAAATGACTGATATTTTAAACATTGCCAGCGAGCCGATCTTTGACGACCGCATCGTCAAGATCGAGACTCACACGTACAATCCGTACGCCAACACAACGTTTGCACACAGCGATGAGATACGGATACCCATATAGCAGCAGAATTTATACACGTTGCCGTGTGACAGTTTTCTCTACGTCGAAGGAAGATTGACGCTGAAGAAGAAAGATGATAATTCGCCAACAACGCTTGGAAATAATTGCGTGGCGTTCATGTTCGATGAAATTCGATACGAACTGAACGGCGTGGAGATTGACCACAATAGAAACGTTGGAGTTACCAGTACCCTCAAGAACTACGTGTCGCTGACATACGACAAATCTTTGATTGCGCTGAACGCTGGATGGAACACTAGATCCGACATGGAGAAAGGATACTTTAATTTTTGCGTACCGCTCAACATATTGTTGGGCTTTTGCGAAGATTACAAACGCGTGGTCGTTAATGCTCGTCACGAATTGATTTTGATACGAGCGCGCAACGACTACAATCGCTTGGTGGGAAATCCTGCGACGGAGCCTAAGGTTGAATTATTCAAAGTGCAGTGGCAGATGGCACACGTTACGTTAAACGAGATGAATAAATTATCGATGCTGCGAGCATTGGAAAACGGTCATTATCTGAGCATTAGTTTTCGCTTGTGGGATCTGTACGAGTATCCTCTGTTACAGAGTACTACCAAACATTCATGGGCCGTCAAAACGGCGACTCAGCTTGAGAAGCCGCGATACGTTATCTTTGCTCTGCAGACCGGTCGAAAGAATATCATGTCTCGAGATGCTAGCCTGTTCGATGATTGTAATTTGAGCAACGTGAAACTTTATCTAAATTCAAAGTTTATCCATACGATGATTTGAATCTGGATTTTGGTAGAAAGAGATACGCCGTTTTGTTTGATATATACGCGCGTTTTCATAAAGCCTATTACGGAATTGACTGCTTCGAAACGTTTTCGTTTATCGAGAAAGGGCCTTTCGCGGTTATTGATTGTTCGCGACAAAACGAATCCGTCAAGAGCGCAACCGTGGATGTACGCATAGAATTTGACTGCAAGGAGAATGTGCCTGCTAATACTACCGCATACTGTCTCATCATACACGATCGTGTAATCGAATACAGTCCGTTGTCCAACGTAGTGCGCAAGATCATGTAAATTGCAACATCAGTGAGAATTTAAGAGAGATTACCACTGATATGAGCGCAGTCTCGAATAAATGTTCGTCATGTTCATACCGACGTTTGTGGATCTGCAAGGATTCGTCGTCGGCAAAAAATTTATCGTCAAGGAAGTGACGGCGCTGAGAAGAGGAACCATTCTCATTCACTATATTTTTTCATGTCCTATGTCATGGAATTTTCTGAGAAGATCTAACAAATCTTACGCTTCCTGGTTGAATGCTTATCACCATGGATTGCGATGGGACGACGGTATAGTCCCGTACAGCACGGCAAAACACATGATTAAAGAGGCTGTGATAGAAGAGGATGAAGCTCTCGTATATGTAAAGGGGCTTGAAAAATGATATTAACTAGCTTATATTCGACAGCGATGATGTAATCGTTGAAACTTTGAATGCGCATTACGAAGATGTGGAATAGCTACGTAATCTAAATGATTGTAATACTATACGATGTAGAAGACACGCTAACAATTGTTCTTTGCAAAATGTATTTAAGATATTCAACTGGTGGTCTTGACGCCAAAAAGAATTGTAAGACTTTTTTTAAATAAATCACATTAATACGTTTTATTTCTGTTACCCGTATTACCCATAGTAGTAATATGACTGATATAAGTAGATACTTGAAAATGAACTGGGTGTCCGATAGCTGTTTATAATATATTAGTTCGATTGCGGTTTATTGCAATTTATAGCGGATTGATATTTGTTTTACAGCTGTTTACAGTGTACCGATAGCGGTTCGATGGCAGTTCGATAGCTGTTCGATAACGGTTCGACTGTGTACTGATAGCGGTTCGTTAGATATATGTTTAATTGCGCTTCAAAAATATGCGAAGAGCTGCAACAGTTAAAAGTGCTGAGGTGGAATCTTTTGGACGCGAGATATACTTTTGCCCGAAACAATATACTTTTGACTGACATATTATATTTTTACTGCTGATATAAAGCTTAGATCTAATTATAGCAGATATAATGCTGAAGTTTCTTCATGGAATCTTTTGAACGCAACGTCTTCTCATATACTTTTTCCTGAGACATACACTTTTTGACCAGAGCATTGCACTTTTGGCTGTACTTGGATTGAGGATTCTTTTTCAAAATGATATCATGTTGTCACGTACATCTTTACTATAAAATCTCGCACAGCTTCCACAGTCAGTCAGTCCGCTTGTAGAGTTTGTCACTTGATCAGTCGCTCATTCTGCGTATAAATGGCCAACATCAATAACATGATTGAGTGCAGTAATGGGTTAATTGGCGAAGCACATTTATTAGTGCAAAAAACCGCGGAGTTATTTGAACGATTACGGGTCCTTCAAAGAGTTTCTACCATCGATACAAGATATGGCTTCAAAATAAATTTGGACCTGTGCGATAACAATCAGTTGTTGAGACAAATGTAAGTATTTTATTCTTAATCCAATATTTAATAGTGTAAATTATTATTAACATTTAACGCTTACATTGGAATCCCATGAAAGTTTGGTTCACTAATTATTTGTGATTTTTGCTAAGTTTTAGATTAAAATGTAGAATTACATAAAATAAGTCACATTTTACACTTCTTAAACCATCCAAAGTTTGGGGAATGACATCGTCTTGACCTGACATTATGTAAGTTACAATTATGTGCGACAGTTACGGCATTTTACTGATATGTGATCGTTAAAAGTTAATTGTATGTTGATCCATTTGGACTAGATTAGAAAATATTTATACCGAGATTTAGTCTTGATAGAAATATATGATAAAATTTATCAGTATGATGGGTTGATATTCTCAATTTTTAGATCTGATATTCTAAAGCACTTTGCTATTTACTCGCATTGGTAATTTAGATATTTTTTTCCAGGCTTGGCACCGTTGATGTCATGGCAAGTATGAATAAGGTGTTCTGTGTGTTGATCGAGACGACCGGAAAAATCGAAAAAGACGCCAAAATTATTGGGCGGAGATATGGTAGAAAGCGTAGGAGAGCAACTGATGATGATGACATCACATTTGTATTGGAGCGAAGGAGCCAATAATATAATATATATGTTAAATATATTAGCGCCGAGACACTGCAATATATATATATATATATATATAGGGTGCCCAGGAAAGAGACGAACAACGCTTAAGGGCAGATTCTTGAGATCATTTTGAGACGAAAATTCTAATACTAAAATGTTGAGGCTATAATAACTTTTGAATTATAAGCGTTTAAAGTTAACGAATCATATCGTTTAAAGTTGGCACGTTCAGGAACGGCACAAGGCAAAGTACTAAACGCGAAAACTTATCACTTCTTTTGTCAATATTGATTTTAGGAGATTACATATATGAGTATAAGATTTTATTCTATTGATATTTTTACAAATTCATTGTTCAAATACAATTTAAACATTCTATTAAAATAATTTGGAACTAGGAACTTGTATGAATATTATAAAGACATTAATTATGAACAATTGTAATTATTTGTACAACTTTATGATAATTAATTTACAAAATTAATTATGTATATTATGCGACCGCACTCACGAGCGTGGTGCCACTTCGTCGCGCGTTCGCGAGTATTACTCTACCTCTCTTTAGTCGGTATCCTCGCGACAACAAAAAAAAAGCTCAACGCCACAACGGCTTTCTCAAATTTTACATACTCTAAACTTCACGTCAATAATTGGACGCCAGGCACGAGAGAGCGTGCCATTCTTTCTTGAATCTTTTCGGTACGTTCTCACTCGAAAATACTGAGATGTAGAGACTCACGAATGCGGACGGCTCTAATAACCGACTGCTCAGCCACGATAATGGCAGAGGGGGTGGTTCGTAGTCGGGAACGAAGGATCTTTTGGAAAACGAGTAAGGCGAGAAAACAGTAAAATAGGCAGAATTAATAACAGTAAGATAACAAATGTATTCTTTACGTCAATCATACAGTTTCCGACGTACAGGGGTGCGTTCCAAAATTCACTCCGAGTAACTCTAAAGAACCCGGAGTAGTGGCGGAAAGAGTAAGTCAGAGTACGTTACTCGAGTTGACAAATTTGGAACGTGAAAAGGTAA
>NW_017256329.1:47101-47716 GCF_001594055.1 Mycetomoellerius zeteki | reverse complement strand
CGTTCTCGACACGCGGTATTAAGTAACCGCTTCTCTTCTCTGATCGGCGAGCTCTCGATTCTAGCGTAATTCTACGCGACGCATGTATCGCGAGTACGGAGATTCATGGCGCAGTTACGAAAATCTTCGGAATGCGTGAACACACGAGAACATCCCCTGAAGTCAAGGATCTACGACGACGACGATAGTACGCGACACGAAGCGACGACGCAACAGTACGATACTAAATTACAGCATAACAATATGATACAAAATCATGACGCGACGATACGATACAAAATTATGACGCGACGATACGATACAAAATGACCTGGCTGTGGCCACGACGGGCGTGCAAAATAACTGACTCGAAATTGTAACGAAACCACGACGGTATCGGACGGATGGCACGATCACGCGGTGCGCGCGTGCAGCCGACGCAATTACTCGCGAAAGAATCCAACCCTACGGGATCCAACGACAGTTTCGCGGATACGTGCGATCCCTCCAATTCGAAAATCGGCTTTACAATGCGTTAAGTTCGTCTCACCACGAAGTCCTCTCGATACTCTCCGCTAATGTCCTGCGTCCTCTCGCACGTGCGTTCGCTCGGGAGTCCACAGCGCAAGTGTCGGG
>NW_017256329.1:36726-46292 GCF_001594055.1 Mycetomoellerius zeteki | reverse complement strand
ACAATTTTCAAGTGACTGTAAACAATACAAATCGCGCTCAAATAACAAAACGTTCTGAAGAAGGTTATGATAAAAAATGTCAAACTTTCTAGTGAAAACGTCAAATGGCACCTGACAACACTCAGTATTACCAAGGCTCAAAATATAGTGCCCCTCGTAGTATGGAACGGTATCACCTGTGCGCTACCCCCTCCTCTGGGTGGCCTCGGGCCTCCAACATGGTCTTCTATCTTCTTCTTGGCCGCCTCCTTGAGGTGATGGAATGTGTCGCACATTAACTTACCTACCTCAGCCGCCGATACTAAAAATTCTCAGACAAATTTACAAAAAGAAATAGTAATGTTACGCGAAACGCGACGACAAAAATCTCCAAATTCCCGCTCGAAAATCGCAACAAGCGTCGGCACGCCCGCCCTCCGCGTCGGGAGGACACAGGACAAATTTGCCGCGCTACGTCGGCCAGGTCGAACGACCCTTGTGACGGACAGTGAAAACGTCACGTCACAATTATAATAAATGTTCCAATTGTGTTCCATTCACATCTATGCATAATCTTGCGCGTCTCAATAAACTTTGTTGCGCATTGATTATCATATCGGGTGATATGCTTGCAACTGCTTCAACAATGCGATTGTGTAAGTCCTCCCGATTGTGTACTGGCTCCAGATAAATATAATTTTTTAAATGTCCCCAGAGAAAAAAATCTATTGGAGTTAAATCGAGTGATCTTGCTGGCCAGTATTGCGGTCCATTGCGTCCTATCCATCTATTTGGATAAATTGTATCTAAAAAACGACAAACATTTCTAGATGTATGCGTAGGTGCATCATCATGTTGAAAAATCATATTCCTTCTAAGATGCAATGGAACGTTCTCTAACAGAATCGGTAAATCATTTTCCAAAAAATTTTTATAAATTTCACCATTTACCCTGGGAGGCAATTCAAATGGACCAATCCGTATAATAAAATAAGACATTATAATTAAAAAATAAGACATAATAAAAAAATTTAATTTTGATTATTATTATATTGTATTTAAAATATTTAGAAATTATTAATTATTATTAATTCTCTACGAAAAACGGTACGCGCATAATGTTGACAAAAGTTACAAAATATCCTACTATTGTGTTATTTAAAATTCCAGCCCATAAATTAATTTTGAATCTGTGTTGGAAGTTGTGAATCATGTACTCGTGAGGATTATCCTGAGATCATACATGATAATTATGAACATTAAAAAGACCCTCACGAGTAAATAAGCATTCATCGGTGAACATTACAGTTCGCATTATTCCGGCTATTGCCCTTCTTGTTGCAGCATCCACTCACAAAAATTTCTTCTTTGTGCATAATCTTGCGGCATCAAATGTTGTACTTTTGTGTAGTGCATGTAATTGGTTTTTCTTTAATATATTGTTAACTGTTGATTTCATCATTCCAAATGTACGACTAATTTGTCGAATACTCGTTGAAGAGTCTTCCTCTATAGCGGATAGTACAGCCTCTTCATTATGTACATTACGGACATAAAAATGACGACCTACGACATTTCTCCTTATTAGTGCAAATAATCCTGATGTACGAGCTCTATTTATCAGATTAAGAAAAACACTCGGTCTTGGAGCTCTATGATTCGGAAATTGTTCTACATATCTGCGTGCAGCTTCGTGTGCATTCTGATTACTTGCGCCATAAATGAGGAACATATCGTAATATTTTTGGTTAGTATAGTCCATGTTGTATTCACTAAACGAAAAAATAAATATTCAATGATATTTCTTATTACTTAATATGGCGAAGAGGCTAATTTCACGCGTAAAGAAAATTGTGAAGTTGTGCGCAGATATGCAAAACAATTTCCGATAAATCAGTTTTCGCGTTTAGTACTTTCCGTTGTGCCGCTCCTGAGCGCGCCAACTTTAGATGATATGATTCGTTAATTTTAAACGCTTATAATTCAAAAATTATTATAGCCTCATCATTTTGGTATTAGAATTTTCGTTTCAAAATGATCTCAAGAATCTCCCGTTAAGCGTTGTTCGTCTTTTCCTGGACACCCTGTATATATATATATATATATTGCGACCGCACTCACGAGAGTGATGTCGCGCGTTCGCGAGTATTGCTCTACCTCTCTTTAGTCGATACCTTCACGACAACATTAAAAAGGCTTAACGCCACAACGGCTTTCTCAAATTTTACATATTCTAAACTTCAACGTCAATGATTGGGCGCCAGGCACGAGAGAGCGTGCCCCTCTTTCTTAAATCTTTTCGGTACGTTCTCACTCGAAAATACAGAGGTGTAGAGAATCACGAACACGGACGGCTCTAATAACCGACTGCTCAGCCACGATAATGGCAGAGGGAGTGGTTCGTGGTCGGGAACGGAGGATCTTTTGGAGAACGAGTAAGGCAAGATAACAGTAAAATAGACAGAATTAATAACAATGATATAATAACAAATATATTCTCTGAATCAATTACACGGTTTCCGACGTACAGGCAGACGGATTAACTCTGCGGTATGCAAACGCTCTGGCCTCCGCGATACGTTCTCGACATGCGGTATTAAGTAACCGCTTCTCTTCTCTGATGGATGAGCTCTCGATTCTATCGTAATTCTACGCGACGCATGTATCGCGGTTACGGAAATCCATGGCGCAGTTACGAAAATCTTCGGAATGAACACGCGAGAACATCCTCTGAAATCTAGGATCTACTATGACAACGATAGTACGCGGCACGAAACGGAGACGCAACAGTACAAAATTACGGCACAACAATACGATAATAAATTATGACGCGACGATACGATACAGAATTATGACGCGTCGATACGATACAGAATGACCGGGCTGTGGCCGCGGCGGGCGTGCAAAATAACTGACTCGAAATTATAACGAAACCAAAACGATATCGGACGGGATGGCACGATCACGCGGTGCGCGCGTGCAGCCGCGACACAGTTACTCGCGAAAGGATCCAACCCCACGGGATCCAACGACAATTTCGCGGATGCGTGCGATCCCTCTGATTCGGAAATCGGCGGCTTTACAATACGTTAAGTTCGTCTCACCACGCAGTCCTCTCGATACTTTCCGCTGATGTCCTGCGTCCTCTCGCACATGCGTTCGCTCGGGAGTCCACAGCGCAAGTGTCGGGCCCGTGGTCCCTTCGGGGGCGCGCAGGCGACCGTGGGCCCACGTGATAAGCCTTATCGGCCCTGATTGGACGCGAGCCATCTCGCAAGCTTCAGCGAGTCCTCGCAACTTGCTATCGCGTCGCGTGTCCTAGATCCTTGAGCGCGCGGGATTCGACTTAACGCTGGCGTCGTTTCGGCTGCTCGCAACGGTCCCCTCTGGATTGCTTTTGCCGGCATGTCGTTAGGATTCGATGGGTTCCTTTATAGACAGGCTCGGCCTCCGGATCCGATGTCTCCTCTCAGCAGAGGCTTCCTTGCGGCAACGACAGTGGTACGGCAACGACAGTGGTCCTTGCGGGGTCCCTCGCTCGTACTATGGCAGAGGGTGGCCATCCCCTCACGCCGCCTTAGTCGCTCCCACGGCATAATCGCCTGTAAGAAGTTCAGCTACAGGGAAACAAGTTATGCTCAGGGCGTTATCTCGATAATATAGAACGGTATCACCTGTGCGCTATCGCTCCTCCGAGTGGCCCCGGGCCTCCAATATGGTCTTCTATCCTCTTCTTTGCTGCCTCCTTGAGGTGGTGAGGATGTGTCATACATTAAATTACCTACCGCAGCCGCCGATACTAAAAATCTCAAATAAATTCGCAAAAAGGAACAACAATATCACGCGAAACGCAACGATAAAAATCTTCAAATTATCGCTCGAAAATCGCAACAAGCGTCGGCACGCTCGCCCTGCGCGTCGGGAGGACACAGGACAAATTTGCCGCGCAACTTCGGCCAGGTCGAATGACCCTTGTGACGGACGGTGAAAAACGTCACCTCACAATATATATATAGATAAAATAGATTATATATATATAGAAAAAATAAGTAAAATAAGTATACATGTATAGATTAACTGATTGTTCACATTTATTCGCTTTTTTGCTTCCTTCCTCCCATCATTCCATACCACTGCGGTATCGTATACGTTGCGACTCTTAACACTCGCGTTACGTATCATCGCGCTTATATTAAGCGTTCAAATCTGCGATAGATTTAAGATCTTTTCTAGAGATAATTAATTGCGAAAAGGTTCGTACTAGGGAGAAATATGAAGCTGTATAGGGGAAAACCAATAAGTATGGTAAATATATAATTACTTGATTAAACATATCTCCATCTTCACATTTTATCGTTCCTTCTTTTCTTCCTTCTTCGCCGTATCGTATTATGCGCACATCATCGAACGCGACGGTATGGACATATCGCGCTGTTACTAAATAATAGATGCGCGCAAACATAAAATGTAAAGTTATAAAAATAAAAAATAAAATAAAATAATTGAAATAAATAAAATAAAAACTAAAAAAAAATAAAAAATAAAATAACTTTGCGTTAAGAAGAAAAAATACAGCTGCATAAGAAGAAGAT
Source organism: Mycetomoellerius zeteki (assembly GCF_001594055.1). Taxonomy (NCBI): domain Eukaryota; kingdom Metazoa; phylum Arthropoda; class Insecta; order Hymenoptera; family Formicidae; genus Mycetomoellerius; species Mycetomoellerius zeteki. The sequence goes on along the minus strand of NW_017256329.1, from coordinate 41,721 downwards.
ACCGCATAAGAGCGAGAGAGATGGTGAGTATACATGAGTTGCGTTCGGCAATGTAAATCTGAAATGCGAGTTAGCAGATGGTGAGCTTGATCACGTGATCTTCGAGCAAACCGAGTGCCAAAAATTAATTTCGGACGCATCCGAACAGAGCTGTCATTTAACGTCATTTAAGGTTATAGCAAATGTTTAGAAGATCCCGGCCGCCTCAAATATTGATAAAAATGCACTCAATCGGTGCGTTTTCGCGTAAAAATAAAGATTTGACAAGAAAAAAAGTATCGCTCTACCCTCTGGGAACTGAGATATTAATCATTAAAGTCGACAACTATTCAGGTTAGGAAATCTGTCACAGTGGTTCACTGTTTTAAAAACACAAATTCACTGTTTTAGCAGAGTATTTATTTTTAATGCAGAAAGATTTTTAATTTGTAGCGTTACTTATGAGTAACATATTTCAACTGCGTGGAAGAGATTCAGGTGAAACTTGGCGAACGCGTGCGCCGACCAGGGGGTCAATTATATAACTCGAAATAAGGTGAAAATTATAAAAGTGAGCAAATTCACTAGAATATTCATCATTTAATTGGTCAATAACTAGTGAATTTGCTCACTTTTGTAATTTTCACCTCATTTCAAGATACACAATCAACTCCCAGGACCTCTGAAAAGGTTATGAATTCAATTTAGCCACGAAAACTTGCATTAACTCCACGAGCTCGATCTTTGAATCTAGAGTGGATTGAGGAGCTCGATTAGCTCTAGAAATGTTAATATCGAACGCAGATGAGATGACATGTAGCAGAAAGATACGAGTTACCGAACGATTTGCGAGGTGAAAGAGCAAACGGATGCCTCCGATTTGCAATGCCGAACGCACCTATGGTAAGTATACATGGTAAGTATAGCGGGGACCGCGCCCGGCGACGTGGGCAGCGGCGGCGGCCCACGCGCGATGGCGGCTGCGGACTGCGCCCGGAGGCCCCACGCGACGGCAGATCGCGACGCGCAATGGAATTTTCTACACTCTGTGACGTCACCTCCTGTGATCATCATCCTCCCCTCGCCTGTGATGTCGTTATCCTCCCCCGTGACGTCAACCTCTTCGCCTGGTGACATCACCCCTCTCTCCCCTCCGCGGACCCCCCGCGCCGCGGGGATCCTCCTGCGCCTCACCCCCCCACCCCTCAGAGCTCCAGAATTAGGATCGGTGTTACTACCCTACCCATCGAACAGCTGGAAGAATTCTGTCGTGCCAAACGTCCGCGGCTCGTCGTGGGACACAGACAATGCTTGGTGGCGAGGATCGCGCGACTCGCGGGTGCAAAGACTCAATTGGAGCGACGTTTCGTGCATGTTGGTGGCGAATACGCGAGTGATGACAACAGATCTCGTCTAAGAGATCGACGCTGCGTTCGAGAGTTGTGTTCTGATCAGTGCGGTGATCAACGCGGAGTATATCAAGCGGTTTTTAAAAGACGCTGGCAATATAGTGCTCGAGCGAGTGGGAGATGCTGTAATTTTCACCTCATTTCAAGATACATAATCGACTCTCAGGACCTCTGAAAAGGTTATGAATTCAATTTAGGCACGAAAACTTGCATTAGCTCCACGAACTCAATCTTTGAATCCAGAGTGGATTGAGGAGATCGATTAGCTCTAGAAATGTTAATACCGAACGCAGATGAGATGACATGTAGCAGAAAGATACGAGTTGCCGAAGAGAGATACAGTAGTATGAAGGTGAACACTGCGTTCAACGGTAAGTTTGTGACGAACGATAAACGTGCCAACACTAAGAACAGTGAGACATATCGATACATCGATTTGCGCGAATGATACGAACGATATGTCATCTAGCCTACGTTGGTGTCGCTCGAAGAGTTCCAGGAACGCGACAGCGGGTGAGCGCTGTCGCGAATCCTCAATTTAACTATCAACGTGAACAAACTACATCCCATACGTGTGGGATACCACATAGACGTGCCGCGGGAAATAGCGACGAAACGAGTGGTGATCAGTATGCGTTCGACGGACAATGCGTGCTTCGCGTAGTCGGTGGTCGCCGCTCTATACAGCAGAAAGAAATGTAGATCGTGAATCATCGTAGCATTACATGTCGGTGTTGAACCTCGCGGGCATTGAGTTTCCGATGACATTAAAAAACATTCCGAAATTCGAACATTTGAACGCGGTGTCGACCAACGTATATAGCATCGAGAATAAACAGGTCCTTCCACTGCGGCTCACCGGCAACAAGAAGGAGAAGCATGTCAAGAAGCATGTCATACTGTATCTCCAAGATCCACGCGACGACAGTCTCGGCCACTTTTCGTGGATCAAAAATCTGTCGTCTCGTGAGTTCGCAATTCACCAAAAAAGAGCACAAGAATTTTTTTTGCAACCGGTAAGTATAAGAAAAGTTGATAAAAAAAAACAATATTTAAAAAACAGTAAAAAGAAATAGAAAAATGATTTCTCTATTATTGGCAGGTGCCTCCATTATTTTAGCTCGAGCGCAAGGTTGGAGATTCACAAAGAAGACTGTTGTTACGTCCAACTCCTAATATATGAATGGATTGATTTAGAGAAAGAAGGAATGAGAAGGATGGAGTATGGAAGGACGTTAGAACAGACGCTTTGTCTCGCATGCATCCGAGTGGAAGGGGATGGAGCGAGTCGAACGCACTTAGGTGACTCCGAAATATGGGTCAATGTTCCAATAAGACGTTATGACTCCGTTTTCAAGAGTCGTACGATCGTGGGTCCTATTGTAGGTCAAGGAACTGAATCCCTTTACCCGGGACAGGACCGTGTGCAAATCTTTATTAGCAGGATGAAGATACGAGGAAATAAAAATGAATGACAAATAAAATGTTCTAGTTAAAAATATATATGTAAATTATACATTTATTTATTAGAGTCAACTAGCATATTGAATAACTGAAGTAATAATTTTACAGCTTATTGTTTTTATATGGTTAAATTAAGATTTAGAAATTTAGGATTTATTGGATAAATAACGGCGTGCGTGATGTGTGAACGTTTGCTGTATGTGTGTGTATGTGTTAACGTACATCAATTCGGACTTAAATAATAAATACAAAGAAAAGGTGTCGTATAATTAAGTGAGTGAGCGTGTGTATGTTCGAAGGAAAGAAATTGCGGGGGGGATGAAAATGAAATAAAATTAAAATAAAAAAAAATTTATTGAACTTCGTTAATGATGCATAAGGAGGGGGGAACGAAATTTAAGAAAAACGCTACTGGGACTAGAAAAAGATGGAGAGAGTGAGGAAGAAAGACAGAGATAGAGCATCTGAAGGTTATCCGGTTATGGCGTTTCGGACTTCGTCGGGATTAGAGTCCTAGATATCAGAGAAGCGCAACCGGTGTTCCGCATTCTGATTCGCTGTTACAGTCACGTGGCTTGGCAGCCATTTATAATACTAGTGACATACTTCTATTTCATTTTATCCTACAATTCTATCTCACATTATCTTACACGTTCTATCCTAGGCAAATGAAAGTTTTATGTTACCATTTTTTATGCGTAAGTTTAAACATTTTAATTGCATATAATGATATATATGTGCTTTGGCACATAAGATTATTGTTTAATCTTTTAAAATATTATTTACATAGGCTGCTTTCCTTTTAGGAGACACAAATCGACACAGTATAACACTCAAACACAGTTTGTCACACATACTCTGACTCTCCTCTCGAGCAGAGGCGAAGTGTGTCGAGTTTGATAAAAAATTGTAAATGGAAAGCGATGTGTGTCGATTTGTGTCTCCTAAAAGGAAAGCAGCGATAGAAGAATGTAACATAACCTCGGAACTCAATGATTTTTATGAGAGTATGAATACAAGGATTATTGCCACAACACTTTATGATTATATTATTTTCTCTTTAATTAGCGATATGGTAAAAAGATGCTCAGCTCCGGACTGTCCGATAAATGCAGGACAGAAAATTTATATGCCATATTTTCTCAAGGATTCTAAGTACCGTGAAATATGGAAAAAAAGAGTTAATCGAGGTCCAAATTGGTCTCCTGGCAAGACTGGAGTTCTTTGTGAAGTAAGTGTAAACTTTAAATTTTTCCTAATATTTGTTTTAAAATATTGTATGTATAATTACACATATATACTCGTATGTATAAACAATTATTTCTTTTATTAATAGTTTCATTTTGAAGAAGATCAATTTGAACAAATGAGAGTTGATGGGAAGAAAAAATTAAAATCACATGCTGTGCCTAGTAAATTTGTAAGAAAGAATCAGAGTATTACTGAGCATTCCTACGTAATCAGTCGACAACCTTTTAGTGATTTGACTAATTCTAAAAACAGACCTGATAAGCTAAAAGAAGATTCAACGACAATTCTGTAATTAACTTACTATAATTGATAATTATTTACACACCGCGCATATACTCTTTCATGCTATCTAACGATTACTATATTAAAGTACATTGTGTATCGGGCTACTTTTTTCTCAGTCTTCTCTTTTAATGAAATAAGGAAATTTTATTTTGAACTTTGTAATAGCTCACACTTTCTAAACTTTTTTTTAATAATTGTAAGCAATTAATGTTACAGGAAAACTTGTGATATTAGATAAATAATGCCAAAGGATGTAAACAGTTCCTAAAGTTTATTTTAATAATATATTTATTTTCGGTATAGATAACAAAGAAAACTATAATTTTATTGTTTCTGTAAAAAGTTTATTTGTTCCATGCTTATGATTTAATACATGTTTAAATTGTGATACATTCTGCATTTGTCTTTCTACTTACTAAACTTGGTTTAAAAATTTTGTTTTAAAACATTTATTATAAGAAGAGAATATATATATATATATATAAACATAGTTATAGTCTTAAATAAGATAAGATAGAACTGTGATATATCTTATCAATGAGAATGTTTTATGTACAAATTTTTTAAAATAAAAGATTGATATTGAAACATATGATTTATTTTTTAT
>NW_017256329.1:13876-34870 GCF_001594055.1 Mycetomoellerius zeteki | reverse complement strand
TGACGCAACCACGCATGCGTTAGAGGAGAGAAAAGAGCGTTCAGCAGAACACTCAACATGTTGCAACTCATCAGTAAACCGTTGTACAACAGTTTTGTTCTGCTGAACGCACCCAATGCGAGGGAATAGCGATAGCGATAGGAATAACATGATTTCAACCTATCAGAAATCGGATATATCGGAATACATAGTTCCTGATAGGTTGAAATCGTGTTATTCCTATCGCTATTCCCTCCATTGTGTTTTGGGCTTTACACCGAGTACTTGATACGATATTAACTAGTAACTTTCTATTAAATTATTTTAATTTCAGCAATGTATTTAAAGAATGATGTATTAAATTAGTACAATAGGCATCAAAATGATCAATTAAATACATATATCATGTATATGTTTACACGTTTCTCCAAAATTAATAGCGTTTTCGGCCCGATCGGGTTTGCACCAACCTGGGTTGGATTAATCTTTCCTATTGGTTAACGTTACACACTCTATCAATAAGAGTGCACAAAACATTTAGATAATAGTATTTTTCTGGTCATTAACAAATTTTATCATGCGTCAAGTTAGCAGCCATTAATCCAACTTAGGTTGATGCAAACCCGGCCGGGTCGAAAACGCTATAAGATAATTCAATAGAAAGTTACTAATTAGTATCCATATCAAGTGCACGATGTAAACTAAGCAAATGTTTCATTCCGCTGTATATTTCCGCTCCATGGAACGCCAGCCGTATGTGACGGCATCCTAATTGGTTCATTTTTGATGATTTATGATTTTAGGTTTACTACATCCATTGTATTACACTTACTACACCCACTACACCCGGGCTTTGTTCGTTTTCGCAGTATGTGTAAATTTGAATTACAAAATAGTAATTTTTCCCAAATGAAAAGAACAATGAAGACGTTTTCCCCAAATGATTTCTAATCGATTCCATTCATAAAACACATAATAAAATCGCTGTCTGCTAACTTGACGCATGATAAAATTTGTTAATGACCAGAAAAATACTATTATCTAAATGTTTAAATACTTTTTCTAAATTTCCCCAAACGATTCCTAAATTATATTGACAGAATAAATTCAATTTGTCTGTTATCTTGTCAAGGCCATAGTACACACCTTCCGTAACCCCGGATCTACAATGGAGTTTTAAGCCTTAAGCTGGTTCTACATTAGTCGCATCGCAGCGTCGCAAGCGTTGCGATCCAATCAACATAAATCTAGCTCGACTCTGATTGGACCACAACGCTTGCGACACGCTTGTGACACTGCGATGTGGCTAATGTAGAACCAGCTTTAAGGGCTACCGCACACAAAATTCCGTAACAGTGAACGTAAGATGTAAACTTAAGCCGATGAGCCAATCAGGAGCAATATTGCTTTAGGTCTACGTAATCTAACGGAAATAATAGTAAACTTAGCCATAACCTCGCAATAAGGCAAATTTCAACTGGTTGAAACTCACCTTATGGATAAGTTTACTGCTATTTCTATTTCCGTCAGATTACGTAGATCTAAAGCAGTATCTTGATTGGCTCATCGGTTTAAGTTCACGTCTTACCCTGGATCTACAATAGGGTTTTAAGCCTTAAGCCATAAGAAATGGCCGAATCACAGTCGATTATTCCCCTCGGATTTAACTGTAATTGGTCAGTTTCTTACGGCTTAAGTCTTAAAACACCTATTGTAGATCCGGACTTAAGGTTACTGTTACCCCGGATCTACAATAGAGTTTTAAGCCTTAAGTCATAAGAAATGGACGAATCATAATCGATTATTCCCCTCGAATTCGACTATAATTGGTCAATTTCTTACGACTTAAGGCTTAATACACCTATTGTAGATCCGGAGTAATTGGTCAATTTCTAATGACTTAAGGCTTGAAACACTTACTGTGGATCCGGGGTAACAGTAATCATAAGACGTACGTAAGAATCAACCAATCACAGTCGAGAATTCTTTTGAATTTTTAATTCTAATTGGCTGATTCTTATGGTACGTCTTATGAGGTTTGTTCGCGTCACAAGTTCCATCCTGCTCCAATATGCTTCTACCATAGCTCCTACTCACTGTATCAAAGGCGTTGGAGTGAGTAAGGTCGGTATTCATAGTCAGTTCTTATATTCAAGATCGTCTTAAGTTCAGCCTTGAGGTGTCATGAACCAATCAGAGAGCCGCGTTAGCGTATTAAGACATTACTTAAGATGGTTTTGAAATAAGAACCGACTATGAATACCGGCCTAAGAGCTATAATAGGAGCTTGTATGATACCTTTAACATAACCCCAACCTTTAATTCATTAATCTTATTGATTAAAAACAATGTTTTTAAGCTTTTGAAGTTTTGGAGTATATTGTTGATTGGGAATAACTCCTTCCAGTTTTATTAAAAATGTAGTTTGCAAAATGGAAAAAAATGGAAGGGAAGTAATATTGAAGATGTAAGTGCAATATATACATGAATTTGATATACAATAATATTAGTCATTCGTTATAATTTTTGCTCTTATCGCGTGAATTTAATTTTAAAGTACATATAATCTGACTATGTTATAATTTTTCTAATTAATTTTCAATATAATTACATATTGTTGTATTTCAAATTATTGATATCGCAGTAAAACGTAAATTCGTTTTGCCAATTCAAACATCTAAATAAAATCATTGGATTAAAAAATGAGGTTATGTGACGTATAATACATAAATGTGTATGAAAGTGAAGTGGTATCATACTTCAGTATCATACATAAAATACCTATGTATGATACACAGGGTATCATACGTTCCCAACCCTGATACCATGGACTTCAAGGGCTCTATTCTTGAAAAGAAACATATACGAAAAACTAGGAAAATACTATAGTATACGTAACATATACTGTAGTATTTCTCTAGTTTTTCGTATGCGATATTTTTCGAGAATAGGGATCCAATAGAGGCTTATTCTGTAACTTTTTAATGACGATTTTACTAGCTAAGGATGTCGTTGCGCAGGTATTTTACATGAAAAAAACTGAGCAACGACAATATAAGGATGCTATTTCATTTGTGCGTTTTTGTCGTACGACAAATTTTTTGAGTCTGTTGATTGGCTTGATGGAATTGAGAGATCCGAGGACCTCTTTGTTCTGTATACATTTGTTGTAGGACAAAAATGCACAAATGAAGTATCACCCTTATGCTGGAGTTCCATTATGAGGCGTATTTGCCGCGTATCGCGTAACCGCGTAACCAATCAGAAACGATCCGCCGTTATGATTTCACGTTTTACCGATTACTGATTGGTTGCGCGTTTCCGCGTTTCCGTGTTTCCGCGCTCATGTAATGGCATCCTAACGATACCGAACTGTCATTAAGGGCCATTTTCACCAAGCTCAGTTAACTTAACTGAGCCAATTAATCCATCGGAATTGATCAATCTGTCAATTCTTCAAATAAAGTGACAAATGCGATTGGTCAATTCCGATGGACTAACTGGCCTAGTTAGATCAACTGAGCTTGGTGACAGTGGCCTTAAGGGCGACTGTTACCAACTCCGATTAACTTAATCGGCCGATTAGTCTATTGGAATTGGCCAATCGCCATCTGTCGTCAAACAAAATGACAAATGCGATTGGTCAATTCCGATGAACTAACTGGCCTAGTTAGATCAACTGAGCTTGGTGACAGTGACCTTAAGGGCAACTGTTACCAACTCCGATTAACTTAATCGGCCGATTAGTCCATTGGAATTGGCCAATCGCCATCTGTCGTCAAACAAAATGACAAATGCGATTGGTCAATTCCAATGGACTAATCAGCCGATTAAGTTAATCGGCGTTGGTAACAGTCGCCCTAAAAGTTACAGAATAGCCCCACAGTGGTTGTAGGAGCATGCGACTTTTTTGTTGTTAGATCGGTCCGACTGGCGCGCTGTAGCGTCTCGGGTGCGTAAAGTTGGCGGGTGTGCATTCCAAAAATCTGGCAACCCTACCGGAAGTCATACCTCTCATCTTCTTTTGTGCTTTGCACGTGGAATATGTTCATGTACTGATTCAGCGCTGGTCAGTTTCAGCTTGTAAATTGGTTATCTCGATCAGTACGAGAATTTAATCTGAAAATAAAATGGTAAGTGATTCAGGTAACATTACTTTACCGTTATAAAAGTATATCTACTCTAGCGATGATATATTCGTGTCACATGAGTCACATTAAGCACCGATTTAGGTTATGCATCTTCGATGCAAAATAGGAGTAGGACACTCAAAATCCGAAGAAGGTAATCGTACAGTTTAGCACAATCACCTCAAAAATCAATAAAATTAGACTTATTCGACGCGTTTTTGCTTAAAACGAAAGAATCTGGCAGAAATAAGCGTCACTATGCCCCGTGAAACGAAATATTAAGTGTTAAAGTTGACGACTATTTAGGTTAGGAAATCTGTCAGAGGCGAAACGAGGTTTGTCAATTCTTGAATTGTTTCGTTATATATTGATTTCGACTTTTCACACGAAGCGACTTTTATCCTACTCCCTCTCCTGCTTCAGGGGCACACGATTTCTATAATTGTAAGGTTTGTTTGCGCCGCAAGCTCCAACATGCTCCTACCATAGCTCTTACTCACTCCAACGCGCTTGGTAGAGTGAGTAGGAGCTATGGTAGGAGCATATTGGAACATGTTGGAGCATGCGACACGAACGAACCTGTACTGTTGCACGTGGGTTTCGACTTTCCACGCGAAGCGTCCCCCCCCCCCCCCCCCTGCCAAGAGGCGACTTTTATAATTGTACTGTTGCACTTATTCTCCTGTTTCTCCTGTGATAGATTTCCTCAATAGTCGTCAATTTTAACGCTTGATATCTCGGTTCGCGGGGCGGAGCTATACTTATTTCTGCCAGGTTCTTTCGTTTTATGCAAATACGCGTCGAATAAAGGTATCTTTTCATGCTGATGCTCGATGCTCATTTTCAGCGACAAGGCAGTCAAAAGGCTGTGAAAAAGCATCTTAAGCCTAACTTTATTCATTTTTGAGATGATTGTGCTAAACTGTATAATTATCATTTTGTATATTGTACGTATTTGTAGAATAATTAATTATTTGTAATTTTCAGGCAACTACTAAAGTCGATAATCCCGAGAAGCCAGGACAGGAAGTCACTCCTATTCATCGAATTAGAATCACACTTACATCGCGCAATGTCCGTTCTCTTGAGAAAGGTAAATAGATTAAAAATATCATATGTTTTGACAAATTATTAAAGATGAGTTATGAAAAAACCTATACTTGCAAACAGTACTTGCAAAAAGTAAAATCAACTTTATTTTTTAGAAATTCAAAGCCTATAACTGTTAAAGCTAGATCTATAACGCTTTTTTTTTTAAATAATTCAATGTGAATTATATATCCTATACTACATATGTACTTGCATATATACCATGTTTGTAGTCATTCAAACTGCGTGCTGAATTGGTTTTCCGGACTTATAAACGCAATTAAACTACTGGAATAATATCATGAACTAAATTAAATTGACAAGCAATTCTTAAATAATTTTGATGTACATTCAGGAATCATATTGGCAAGATGTTAATGTGTGCTGAAAAACTGTAAATAAATTTATAGGCTTTGAATTTTTATTATTAATTGTGTTTCTCACATAGTACGGTCTTAAAATGTTTAAATTAGTTTATTTTTTAGTTTTTGATACAAAGAATCTGATTATGCTAGTTAAAAATAGGTCACTTGAAGGGAACACAAAAAATTTAATTCAAAATCAAGAAAACACGTTGCAATTATTTGTAAGGCAGGTGCTGCGCTATATGTATCGAAGATAGACATTGGCTGCGTTCAGCAGAAAAAGTAGCTTTGCAACTGTAAAATCCTTGAATATGATTGATTTATACATTTAGATCCAGTGAGGAACTAAGAGCAAGACCAATCATATTAGAGAATTTTATAACAGTTGCAAAGCTGCTTTTTCTGATGAACGCAGCCAATGTGATACATCATGTTTTGGTATTAATCCTTAATACACACCTTTGGGTCATTCGTGTCCTGTGCATTTTTTTTCTTTGAAATACGAAAAGCACCTGGCCACACACACACACATACACACACACACAAACACAAATACCGGTCTCTTTTCTATTCCTAAAAAAAAGTTTGGCATGTAAAGAACAAGTTTTGTGCGTTGCCGGCCTCAATTCGTGCGTATGCTTTATCTACAATAGATGTTTTAAGCCTTAAGTCGTAAGAAATTGACCAATTGTAGTCGAATTTGAGGAGAATAATCGACTATGATTCGTCCATTTCTTATGGCTTAAGTCTTAAAACTCTATTGTAGATCCGGGGTTACCCCGCAAACATAATAGAATACTTAATGGCCATTCTAATAAGCCATTAGTCATAAATCAGAAGTTAGAAGTTAGCCCCAATACTCCTCCCCCCTACTATTTTCAATGGATGATCTCCGAGTGAAATTCCTGGTTATGTTTTTTATTTTATTGAATATAGATCTTTAGTCTGGTTATTTAGTGCATGCTGTTCAATATCGCGACAAATATTCTTCAGGAAATTATCCTTATCCTTCCTGCAGCTACTCTGTATCTTTCGGTTGAGTTTAACTAGTGTTTCCTTCTTGTCTTCTCCAGATAAATTGCCATGTTTTATAAGATTTTTTCTTTTTTCAATTATGTCTAAGGTAATCTGAGAAGACATCCAAGGTTGCTCTTCTATCTTTTTATTAGGAGTGCTATTTTTAACTGCAGCAGTTTTTATCCACTTTTCCACTCCAAATCAAAGCTTATTAGGTGTGGTCAGCTCATTAGATCGCGGAAGGGTATCTCTCAGGGTTTCTCTGAAGTTCGCAACATTAATAACTGGAGACCGTGATTGAAAATATTTCTTAGGCCTAGCTAGTTTTATCCTAAGTTGTATCTTCAGCATTTTATGATCTGAACCACAATAAGCACCAGGACATGTTTTTACGTCCTTCAGGGAGGATCTCCTTCTTACAATCAACACATAATCAATTTGATTCCTACACCGATCACCAGGCGATACCTAGATGTAAAGATGTCGTATGTGATGTTGAAACACCGTGTTGCCAATCGTGAGTGAATTGTCAATGGCAAAATTTAATAGTTTTTCACCATGTTTATTCCGCACACCGACACCGAAACGCCCCATCGCCGATCTATCGTGATCGTCAAGGATAGTTGAATCTATTTTGGCATTAAAATCGCCCAGCACCAGCAGCATGTCTTACGTCTCGGAGTTGCCGATATGATTTCCTCTAGTTGATAATAGAAGTCTTCTATTTCTTCAGCTGGTGCATCGCTCGTTGGGGTACATATTTGGATCAAATTTATTTTAACTGGCCTTGAGTCGATTTTCATAGTGATAATTCTATCACTCACCGGTTTATATCCCAACACGGTGTTATTTAGTTTGCTCGGAACCAAAATAACCACTCCGTTTCGACTTAGATCTTCATTGTCGGAAAAGTAGACATAATGACTGTCACTCTGATAGTGACCACTTCCTTTCCAATGTGTTTTCGTTAAGCCCGCGAAAGATATTCTGTAGTTTTCTAGTTCTTATTTACAAGTACATGTATAGTATATATATAATTCACATTGAATTATTTAAGTATTAAAGATCTAGTTTCGACCGGTATAGGCATTTTAATTTTTAGTATTGATTGTGTTCTCACATGGTACGGTCTAAAATAAGATTCTTATTGTGTATCATAGAGCTAAATGAATTATTGCATCGTGTTCAGCGACCAAAAAACATATAGTACCACATTTAAAATCCGGATTAAGGCCATTTTTGGATAAAAAATCAAATATGTATTAACTATTAAGGGAATCCTAAAGCGAAGCTCAATCTCCGACGAAATCATCAGAGATCGCTGTTTTTCCAGCGTATCGACATGTCTTTATATATTACCACATCAATATCTCACGCAACCTATACACGCAGTCGCACGTTCGTGTCAATTTTCGTATAAGAAATTCAAAAGACGCGATAAAGCATCTAAGTCTAATTCTAAGAATTCAACGTTATTTGTTCATACAAACTACACTTCGTGTTTGTGGATTACTATTTCGTAAGTACAAGTTGCAAAACTTTCGTATCAAGCAAATGTTGTCACGACTTGATAGCTTGAGACACTAAGAATGCCATGTTACACTAAGAAATTGTAAAAAATATATCAATTTCGAAATTTTTGGTCGTTCTCGGCATAAACTCTACCTCACAAACACGTATTAATGCGTATACTTCAATTCTGGAAAAGGATTTTCGAATCTGTAAAAGAAAAAAATAGTATTTGTTATATAAAAATTATATGATTTGGTCGGTAATACAGACGGTTTTAGGATCCCCTTAAGGAAAATCGAAATTTTGATTTCAAAATCGTTCTCTAGCAACCTCTAAATCTTAAAGCGTCGTTTACAATATGCGAAGTAAGCTTGGTTTAAAAAGTAAGAGTAAGAAATTGACCAATCACAGTCGATTATTCTTCTCACATTCGACTGCGATTGGTCAATTTCTTACTCTTACTTTTTAAACCAAGCTTACTTCGCATATTGTATTTTAGACGGACCATTAATATTTTTTGAAAAAAATTTAGGGGTATTCTTTTGGCACGAAATCGAAGCTTTTGAGCTGAGGCCGATTAAAAAAAAAATTTTTTTTTGTCAGTCTAATCGTCTAATGTATAGTATATAGCGATCTGTTTCACGAATGACTATAACATCACATATTTTCCCGATTTTGTGATGTGTTTCCGTCATGTGATGTAGTTTTAACTAGCACACTCTCTAGTAGATTTCTCTCCTCAAAAACTGTGGACGGTATTCATAATCCGTTCTTATTTTAAGATCGTCTTAAGTAATGTCTTAAGATGCTAATACAGCTCTTTGATAAGTTCATGACATTAAGGGGTTACATCATTTTATACCCTTAAAAAGAATATTTTTGGTAATTTTTTTGTGCAAAAAGGATAAAGTAAATTAAAAATGTATAAAGAGGTATTCATTATACAATATACATGTATTGAAATATAGAAAAAATTTTCTTTAAATTTTTTTTAAATGGCGGCAGCACTGCAGTTGATTGAAAAAATCGAAAAGCTTAGCTTTTCGATCGACGCAGTAGCCGATCAATTTATCGCTTTTTATGGTCTTACGATTACAACTACGACTTTTACGTACAATGGCGTTAACATTTACTAAAGAAGTGCATAGGGATTTTCATAAATATGCATTTTTGTGAAAATGATGAACATTTGAAGAAGAAACAATCATTTTTGACCAAATTATAAATAAATTTTGCACAAAATGTTAATAACAATAATAGTTTATAACTAATCGTAAAATCGTTACGTGCTTCTTTAGATAATTAGCAAAAGAAGATTCTCTGTAAATTTCAAGCGAATCGAATGAAAATTGTAGAAGTTATGATGTACGCTGGTTTGAAAAATATCGTTTTGAGAAAAACGCATTTAAAATTTTTCGATATGATTTTTCGTGTATAAAATTAAAAAATGTAAAAATTACCTTTAATCTGCTGTGCCTGCGCCATATAGCTGTCCTTCAATATTGATATAAATCTCTCCAGTCTCTTTCCGATCTGATTTTAAGGCTCTGCAAGCCTTTTTTACCGCTTCGGTCAAGGAGCTCCGCTACTTTGATGCGTTGAGCGTCCGCTTTCACGCAAAAATTATAATAGTTATAGCCTACAGACATCTCCTAGCACATGTAGTACTAGTTTTACAGCCTTTCTTTGTGATATACACTTCCTTTATCGCCTTTTATTATAATAAATATATTTTCAAACGTGATAACGGATTTTCCAACACGAATCATCAAACACCGTTTGGCATATCCACACTGAAAAACAGCTGTACTGACGCTACCCGAGTTATATGACAAAATTTCTACTGATATCTATAGTTATTTACGGAAACTTATTGCTACTAAAGTTTTATATTAATAAAAGTAGTGCATTTCTTTGATCTGAGCTGAAATGCCGATAACTTTCCTATTGGCTATTTCAACCGCCATTCTGGCCCTAATTATCTGGTCCAATAAGTGCTTAGTATTATTGGTATATATATGGTGTGGTTAGTAGGACTAATATGGCGGACAATTTGCGCTACTTTTATTAATATAGAGCTTTAATTGTTACTGTGTCTTTTCATATCTGATGAAGAGCGCGCCGATCGTGAAGGGACGTGCTTCAAAGAATCAGCTATAATTTTGTAAATACTTCGAATTTTCCATTCCAACTAGTGGAGTTATATTTTTACATGTATAAACTATCATTTAAGCGAAAAAAAATTTTCGATTTTTTCAAAGTTTCAAAGTGGTGTAAGACTGTACCTACTTAAGATGGTCTTAAATATAAGATCCGACTATGAATACCGGCGTATAAAAATGATTTTACTTTCTGTAAGCATAGCACAAACAGGCCTTTTTGTATCCTTTTCTCAAAAATTTATATTAATGTATAATTTTTTTAAGCTTTTAAGTGCAATGAATAACTCGATTCTGTTTATTTTAGTGTGTGCGGAATTAATCAATGGAGCTAAAAAGCAAAAATTGAAGGTCAAAGGACCTGTTCGTATGCCAACTAAGGTTCTGAGAATAACAACTCGCAAAACGCCGTGCGGTGAGGGTTCGAAGACCTGGGATCGATTCCAGATGCGAATTCATAAGAGAGTGATCGATTTATATTCGCCATCAGAGATTGTGAAACAAATCACAAGCATTTCTATCGAGCCTGGTGTAGAGGTGGAAGTAACGATTGCTAATGAATAAACAATCATGTCATTAAAACTACAAAGTTTTAATAAAAATATTTGAAAACTTGAAATGCACATTTATTGTTATTTATTATTTTACAATCACTTATACAGAGTGTAGTCCATTTTAATCCATCCAGTAGAATATCTTAAATTCTTGGTTACTTTACACGACAATTTCCGTAAAAAAAGAAGGGATAATGCTGGTAGCAACGAAAACCTTTAGGCACAATTTAATTTTCTACGGATTGGTAATGTTGTTAAGTAGTAAATCTGCTAGTTTGCACCGTTTTACGGGAAACCTTTTTTTAACATATGTGATATGCGTGCGCGTATATCACATATGTGTATTTTGATATATGCGATATATGTAAAAACATGTAATACATAAATTTCATAAATATATATGAATTGTGATCGTATAGTCTCGATTGACGGCACAACTTCACCGCGTTTTACTGCTAACGTACGACAGCCAGTGCTCTTATCCGATACTCAAAGTCGATAGTCATACACTAAATATTCGCAAGATTTCTCTGACTTAAGTTGAGCGTCAGGCACGAGTGAGCGTGCCGCTCTTTATTTCTCTTAATTTCGATACTTATTCTCAACACCTCTCAATTGCGACGGACGATAGCCGACTGCTCAGCCCCGAAACGGGCAGAGATGGTGGGTTATTCGGAGCGGGAATAAATCGAAGGGCGAGAAAACGTATAAGAATTACACCTTCTTAATGATAAAAGAATAACAAACGTGTATTTAATATAGTACTGGTAACATTCACAAATGATCACATCAAGCCATGAGCGGTAATCACGATTATTCGTATTTCGGTTGTACTATGAGCTTGCTAGAATCTGAAACCATTGACTTGCGTAACACAAAATAACATTAATAACGCGGACAGGCTATTTCTACGAGAATCTTTACAATTTCGCCACTCGAACAAGTATTACAGTACGTCGAGACCTCTCTACGAAACCTCGTATAAATGATTATCAAAGCTTTACACGGAATTATCCGATGACCCGAGTGGTCCTGTCGACGCAGAGAGAAAGAAAGTCACGATTCGAAGCTGCTACGTACTATACAAGGTGGCGAACTGACGCACAATTACAGGAAAGACGGAACCCGGCGCAACAGGTTGTGGCAAGAGAGCGACGAACATTACGCGAAAATACAAGACGGTAATCTAGACGATTTGAACGGCACGCGACATCCAAACGATTAATTACTCGCGGTAGCTCTGTGTACCGGCCATAGCCTCTCGGCTCGAATCTGGCACGTGCGATTTACTCGTTCTCGCGCTGTTGTGGATCAGCAGCTTTACAATACTTTAACGCTGGTCTCACTGGTAAATTCTCTTCCTTGATCCTTTCAATAGCCGCTCAGCAGCTTCGCTCTCTCGCTCTTAACGATAATTGCCTTGTATAGTATTTGGGGTCTTGCGTCCTCGCTCCTAGACGTTCTCTCGGCTTGTGCCACAACGCAAGTGATTTCGGCAGGCTCGGCGGGGGACACGCAGGCCGCGAGGTCTTCTCCTCCGGGGTCGAGACATCCCGATGCCTGATTGACCGACAACCGTGTCGCGCGACTCCGCGAATCGCGTGGGCCCGCGATAGCCGCGTAACGTCGCGCGGCCTAGCGCGCTATCTGAATTTCAATAGGGTAGCCTCGTAATTAACTCCTTTCGTTTCTCACACGGAATACCTCCAGCCTTATGCAATCCATCTTAATCGCGTCTTAAGTCGCTATGATCTTCTTGGCGGACGATTTTAGCTAGCGATCCCACTGGGAAGCGCGTATCTCGTGCAGCTTCCCCATGTATGAGACTCGCACCTTGGAGTTTCGGCATTCTTATATTCTTCCTGTAAAACAGGATCGGCACTAAAAGGGCACAAATAATAGGTAAGCAGCAAAATTAAACGAAAGATACGACCTGCATACCCCCTTTCGTGGGAGTAGAGCTTCTTCGGTAACTGCTTTCTTTGGCGGTCCTCTTCTCTGCTGGTAACCGGGTGAGACAGCTCGACACAATCCACATATAGCCACCGATCCTCGTGCTGTTTATCGCTAATTCAATATTCTCGCAAAAGGTAATAACAAAAAATAAAGAAATAAATTAAAGTGGCGCATGAACGTCAGCGTCCGCACGCAAATTCGCTCGCCCTTACGAGCCGAGAGGACACAGGATCCACTTAACCTATCCGCGACACAGAATTTAAATATATTGTGGCATTAAATTAAAATTAAATTTTAAAATTAAAATTTAATAATAGGGATAATGAGTTGATAGAGTTCGACTGGTACCACAAGCCGACTTTTTCGGGTAGATATTTGAACTTTTGGTCACAGCGCCCGGTTTCTCAAAAAAATAGGTACAATTGTGGGATTAGTTGATAGGGTGGTTTGGCTTTCGAATCCTAAATTTCACTTTGATAATTTCTATTTCATAATTAAAGTATTGTTAGAGAATGATTATTCATTGAACTTTATATTTAAGAATATTAGCAACCGTTTGAAGAACGTTATTATGGCTAGTAATAGGAAGAGTGTCGTTAATGATAATAGCGTTGATATAGTGCAGCCTTCGTGGTTCATTGTTCCTTTCGTTCGTGTTATTACTGAGAAGTTTAGTAGATTGAATAGCGATCATATGAGAGTGTCGTTTTATAGTATCAATAAATTGCGAGAATTCATAAGGGTACAGAAAGATCCTTTACCGCGTGACAAGAAGTCGAATGTTGTTTATAAGATTTCTTGTAAGGGTTGCGGCGCGAGTTATGTGGGACAGACGTGTAGACAGCTGAAATCAAGAGTCACGGAGCATAGGAACCATATCCGATGAAACACGTCTACCTCTAACGAAGCATCGGTTGCAAGAGGGTCATGAGTTCGATTAGGACAACGTTACAATATTGGACGAGGAACCACACTACAGGAAGAGATTGACTTCGGAAATGATATTCATCAGGAGACAGACGCACGGACTCAACTTGCAGACGGATATGGAGAGACTTTCCAAGGCCTACCTTCCGATTATTAACAAGCTATAAAAGGTCGAGTTGTTGTCGCGCCTAGTCAGTCAGTGTCGCTCGTACACAGTAATGAGTCTTTCTGGCATGATTTTAGATTATTTTCCAACTTTCATTTTCTTGGAATTGATTAACGTTTTAACGTTAGATTTTCCCATTTGTAATTTCGAAAAAGACTAACTAAATCTAAAAGAGTGACTCACTGTGTCTGATACTGACTGGCCAACGTATTCAAGAACCGGTTTTTTAATTATTAATAGTAATGTTTACGATATGGTGCTTTGTGATCATGGTGAGCGTCCTTATTTTCGGGATAATTAATTATAATTTTAAAGTTTTTTGATAAATTAGTGGTGTGTGTTGTGTGTGTGTGTGTGTGTGTGTGTGTGTGGGGTGTGTGTGTATTTTCCAGTTTCTCTATTTCAATATTTCCAATATTTCCTTTCTTTTTTCTTTTTCTTTCGTTCTTTTGGGTTTAATTTCTGGCATTTATATTCTCGATGTAGAGGAGCTACACCATGATAAGATAACTTTTATTCACATTTTATATATGTTAGTTTGTGTTGTCTCTGAAAAAGGCTCAAAAGTGAGCCGAAACATAGCGCGTTTAGTAGAATAAAGAAGTTTTACGCTTTATGGGTGTATTATTTGCGCGATGTCTTCTGCGCTTGACTCCTATTGCTTATGTTCTTTCCTATTTCTTTTAAAATTAAATAAGATCAAAATACAACAGGGCTCGGCACGATTTGCACTTCTCGACCAATTTTCGACCCTGCTCCGCCTTCCGCTATTCTTTTCACCTCATCACCCAGCGCACAGTCCAAATGCTGTGCGACGTTTAGGAGCGTATGACGCTCGTAGACATGAGGTCCATCCGCTTTGGGTGCTCACGCTGTAAACTTCATTCTATTTTTTTTGTTCATTTACTAACAAGGGAAGTTTCACAACTGTCCAGAACCGATTTAATTCTCCATGAAATATCTTGTTAAACACTAAAATCTAAGAGAGATACGTAGTTTTTTATATGTGCGCTAACGAAATGGACGATTCATTAGATGTAAGTAATAAATTAGTCAATTATAAACTATAATAAAATGTACTAAATTGGTACAATATGCATCAAAATGATTAATTAAATACATATATCATGTATAAGTTTACACGTATCGCCAAAAATAAGATAATTCAATAGAAAGTTACTAGTTAGTACTCGTATTAAGTACATAATGTAAACTAGACAAGTGACACAAAAAGAACTCAATAAATTATCAATATATTAGGTTGTAACAGACATAGTATTGCTGTTTCAATAATTTTTCTATAATAAGCAATAAAATGTCAAGTCAGATTTATGGTATTCGTAATCAAGAGTATATACATTTTCTAGAATCGTAGAGTTGTATGTGCGAAATAAATTATCTTGTAAGACGACAAAACAACTTGCAAACTTGTAATAATTCGCGAGTACGATAATGCATGTATTCATTAACATTAAATTTCACAAAAATATAATATATCACATGGATAAAATCCATGTGCTGCACGATTCTGATAAATATCAGCAATCCAGTATTTCTTTTTTTTATATTTCCTCCTTTCATTTTCTTCAGTTGCGGCTATCATGGCAGTTGCTGCTGCTATACGTCTTTTTTGGATTTCATGATTTTTAAAATTAACAATATTCATACATTCTACCATCCATTGAAAGTTTGTTTTATCAATGGTGAACACATTTTTTCGTTTGCTACAACAAATCAGGTCTTTTTCTTCTTCGACTCGTTGGATTTCGGCCTCTTCAACAAATCAGTTGCACAGATTATACAAATATAACTTAGTCTCTACGCGAATTATAAAAGTACGAAGCGCGAAATCTTTTTCATTCGCGCGTCAAAATATCAATTCGCGGTGTCATTTATCAATTTATGATAATCTAACCTTATCCTTACTTGATTTTGAGCGTCAGCGCGTCAACTGACGCCCATGAAAAAGCACCTTGAACTTCGGTTAAGTCACAGTATATACTGTGGTTAAGTTGTGAAACTTGGGCCTTAAAAATTTCTCAGTTTTTTCACGATTCTCACGTGTACGTGGTTGTGGTCGAGTTTGATGGGGTAATTTTTGTAAGTATAAACCTATAAACGATGACGTACAAACGTAAAAAGACTCACAGAGGTGATATGCATTTGAAGAAGAATTGGCAAACGAAACGGAGAACGAAGGACTTGGACGAGGTGAACCGCGTCAATTTTGTCTAAACATAACCTTCTCGATATATGAACGGCCCGACCTGTTCTGCACGTTTTGCGATCATCGCCTCGACAATTAATACGTGATTATTTCTAGATTGACGAGGATCTGAAAGAAGAGAACGCAAGGAAGCTGTTAAACCAGGAAGTGGATTTCGATAAACCGGGAGCGGCGCAGTATTATTGCGTGCATTGCGCGTAAGTTCGCAATATAATGGTCTAACCTAAAAATTCGAATCGTTAATTGTTGAGTTTAGCCTTCTCACCTCTGATTTTGATAAAATTAGTCTCATTCGGTAATTATTTAGAATACCATACTCTACTTAAAATCTTAATAAAAATACACTCATTCAACGCGTTTTCATTCAAAATGAAAGAATCTGCAAAAAAAATGCGGCGGTCGGCCTCGTGAATCGAGATATTAAGTGTTGAAGTTTGATATTTTAGAGGTTAAGATATCTGTCATCTCCACTCGATACAGCGCTATGTATATGTTCTGCTTTAATTACACAAATTCACTGTTTTAAAAACAAATTCTTTGCTTCACAAACACAAATTTACTACTTTACAAACACAAATTCACTGCTTTAAGCACACAAATTCTTTGCATTAACAGTGAATTTGTGTTTTTAAAGCAGTGAATTTATATTTTTAAAGCAGTGAATTTGTGTTTTCAAAGTAGTGAATTTGTGTTTGTGAAGCAGAGAATTTGTTTTTAAAGCAGTGAATTTGTGTAATTAAAGCAGAACGTATACATAGCGCTATATTGAGTCGGGATGACAGATATCTTAACCCCTAAAATCTCAAACTTTAACGCTTAATATCTCGGTTCACGAGGCCGATCGCCGCATTTTTTTTTGCAGATTCTTTCATTTTGAGTGAAAACGCGTTGAATGAATGTATTTTTATTAAGATTTTAGGTGGGGTATGGTATTATAAATAATTACCGAGAATTTGTTTTTAAAGCAGAGAGCTCTTATTTTAAAGCAGAGAATTTGTATAATTGAAGCAGAAAATATTTTTTCTCATGTCCCTCTATGCCATTGATATGTCAAATTTCCTAACCTAAATAAATAATTGTCACCTTTAATAGCTCGATCCATGGGGCAAAGCGACACTTTTTTTTTTGCCAGATTCGTTCATTTCATGCAAAAACGCGTCGAATGAGACTAATTTTATCAAGATCTGAGGTGAGGAGGCTAAACTCAACAATTACCATCAAATTAAACACATATGGGGCGTCAAGTACGCTTCGCAGGGTCAATTCTAGATCTAAATGCTTCTGGGTTCGATCTCATTCGCGCTCTACATATGTAGATTAAGAATTTTCTGTATGAAACTGATTACCGATTTAAGCCCAGTCTACATACACCTGCAAAATAAGGGTCACAAGACTAGAAATTAGCCTAATAAATTTTAATTATAATCATCAACATATAGTACTGGATGAAGCATGTGGCAAAATCTCTTTGATCTTTTATCTTGATAGATCTAGAAAAAGAATGCTAAGTATTTGGACTACGTACTCTTTACTATTGTCCTGTTAGTCGTACTTTCAGGATAAAGAGAAGTTTCAGGAGAGAATAGTGTATCCTACCTAAATGTTGTTCCATCTCTTTCTAGGTCTGTCATAGTTTTAATGCTATGCTATATGTCTAGCACTATATGTCAATGAATATAATAGGCTACAGAACGCAGGAGTGCAGGATACAGAAGATTAGATGAAGTTAAATTTTTGTGATCTGCATCCTGTATCCTGCATATTAGCCTGTGCCCTATTATAATTTGAAATACGTTTTACTTGTGATCTGCGACCTGGATTTTGCATGCTGTGTAGATTGGGGCTGGATTAAAAGAGACTTATTAAATTTTTTGTATGAGGAAATCTGGATGCAAAAGGGAATTTATGTACGAAATTGATCAATGCTTTGTGCTATATTACTCAAAGGATGGACAGAAAATACCTTATACAAGGGACTATATTGGAAAAAAAATTGAGCATACAAATACTGAATGTTCTAAAGCAATAGTATAAGATTTGTAATTCTGGACTCAAACTGTGTCAGCATTTTACGTCTGTTGCCTTCATTTCGTATTTTTATTAACTTTTCGAAAATAATTCCAATACCTGTAACACAGTTACTGACAAGATCTGTGACTTCCGTGAGATTCATTTAAACCTTCTGTCAATGCATATGTACCCAAGTATCTATATTAAATTTTAAACACTAAAAATTTTTATATTTTTATATAATTGTGTGAATTTCGTTATAATACTCTCCATTAAACACTCCATTTTTGGAACAACAAGGAATAGTTTTGCATAGATGCAGTTTACAACTTCTTGTTTTCATTTTTGCATTTCATATTTAGCAGGACCTTGTGAAAATACTAATTACTAGTGAAAACACAGAGAAAAATGTACTAAATTTTAATAAATAATTGTTTGAATAGTAGTAATATATATAAATATATGTTTACATTTAGTAAATATTCAACTGGCACTATTCGAATAAATATTTATTAAAATTTAGTACATTTTTCTCTCAGTGAAGGTAAAATTTAATTATGCATTCACGGAAGGATTAATTAAAAGACACTAATTAATTTCGAAGAATCAAAATGATATAACTCGCACAAAAAAAGAATAAATACTAAGTTGTTTATTTTAATAAAAGTAATCAAAATTTGCAGATGCAACAAAAAATTGAATTGTTTGACATTTTTGTATAAAATAGCAATCGCTACAATAATATAATATGTAGATACAAAAATTAAGAACTAATAGTAAATTCAAATATAATAATGCAATTTTTATCTTAATACTTATATTAAGTCCTTCACAGACTAAGTTAAATTATTTTTATTTTTATTTGAATATTTGTTATTTAAACAATCACTGTATAGTGAGCCCAATAAATCCACCATAAGCTCCGGAGGAAGAAAAGGAAAAGGAATATGTAGTGAATACTGATACGAGCTAATATTCAGAATTACATGAGATGAATTACATGATTGTATCAGAATTACAAATCTTTGAACTCTGGTCTTGAAAAGAATCGTATATGAAAAACTAGGAAAATACTATAGTATAGTATACGATTTTTTTCAAGAATAAACGCTCAGATTGAAACAGTCTCACTAAAGTGTAAAAATTTAAAAAAATTAATATGAAGACAAAACGGTGAATAAATTTATTTACAGTTTTTCAGCATATTAACATCTTGCTAATATGATACCGTGCATCAAAATTGTCAATTAATTTAATTCGTATTATTCCAGTAGTTTAATTGCGTTTATAAGTCCGGAAAACTAAATTTGGCGCGCAGTTCGAAGAACTACAAATACGGTATATATGCAAGTTAGAGCATATACATATATAATTCACATTAAAAATTATTTACAATATATTTCCATGTAAGATCTCTGACGAAATTTTTTTTAGACTTCATTAATTTCTTAAAATTTCTACATAAATTTTTGAATTTTTCAGAATTTCTCTATAATTTTATAACTTTTCAGAAAATTTTTCAGATTGTTTAATATGAAATGAAATATATTTTTCAGAAATGCTGAGTCTTTTCTAAAACCAAAATTAATAACTGAAATAGACTTAAGTGATTAAATTTAATAAGATGAGTGCCGATATGAGCCAACACAGGATATCCGAGTGTAAATTACAAATCATTTATTAAGCAAGTAAATACACGTATATGTTTCAACCCTCGGTTCGAGTCCTCATAAGTACAATTAATAACGCAAAACGAAATTATTCGGAGAAAACCGCATTAAAGAGAGAATGCTCTTAGCTGATACATGAGTTAATGGTCAAAACTATTAGATGCCCGATACTTGTCGAAACTTGGTCATCAAATTGTCATCGATTTGATAAAGTCAGACAAGTTGTACGAACCATGTGAGTAACTATATTATTATTAAATTGTCCGATTTAATAACAAAAGGAACGAGACTTCTACGGAGATACTGATGGTTCGAGCAATAGACGTACAATGATTTGTAATTTACACTCAAACATCATGTGTTGGCTCATATCGGCATTACTTATCTTTTCTAGAATTTCTTTATGTACGTGAATTATTCTGAAATATGTTAAGATTTCTTATTCTATAATTTATCAAGAAAACTTATAAAATTTCAAGAAGTGTTCAAAATATTTTTTACAAGTCTTATAATAAATTTAAAATTGAGAAATTCTTGAAAATATGGGATATTATGGGAAAATATGAGAATTGTTTTCATAAGGGATAACATTATTTTGCATTTAAAGAGAATGCATTTGCCCTGATATAATATATTGGATCGGAGGAAAAGTTCTGCGGTATTTTGTTAGCTCAACATTATATACAGAATATATTCGTTGCAAAATTTTCGACTATCTGATGTGAAAGCTTAAAGTTTTTCCTAAAAGTTCGTTTTTAAAAAATGTTTCTACGACATTTTATTACCAAGTTACATGCGGATTAAATAAAAGAGCATTCTGATTTTGATTGCTCATAACTCCGTTAAAAATCATCATATCGCAATTAAAAAATCAGATTCTTAAAGCTGAAACTTTACTCTATCAAATGATACAATTACTAATGTTTTAAATATAGAATTATATATTCTAAAAATGACATTACACTGTTCTTATAATTATTGTGTAATGGTTAAAAGAAAAGTAATGTCATATTTTTAGCTCAAATTTATATATATTCTATTTCTTTTAAGTTGACAATTATATCATTCGATAGAACGTTTCAGCTTTATAAGAATTTGTTTTTTTTTTATCACAGTACGATGATTTTTAATGAAGTTATGAGCAATCAAAGTCAGAATGCTCCTTTTTACTTAATCCGCGAGTAACTCAGGAACAAAAAATCGTAGGAACATTTTTAAAACACGATTTTGTAG
>NW_017256329.1:581-13852 GCF_001594055.1 Mycetomoellerius zeteki | reverse complement strand
CTCAAATTTTTTTGGACACGCTACAGACCTATAAAGTGTAAAGAAAATTTTTCATTTTTTTCAGCTCGTAGTTTTCTATATGTAAAAATTACAAAACTCACATAAATTAAAAAAATATAGTAACTACTTGAAAGTAGAGATTTCAAGCTTTAAAATCCCTTTTTTAAATTTGATCGTTTTTAACGAAGATATTGTATATATAATTTTAAGCTAAAAATACTGCAGAACTTTTCCTTTCACCTAATATTTAATCACTTGTAAGTTAATGTTACTATGGAGTACCATTTTGTATGTCGAAATGACACGATAATTTTTATAGTAATAAATAATTTTTACATAATACATGAAACAATATTTACTAAAACTATTAAAACTAACAATAAGAAATCAAAATTAATAAATGAAATAGGTTTAAGTGATTAAATCTAAAACAATAAATAATGCCGATATGAGTCAACACAGGATCTTCGAATGTAAACGCAATTTATTAAGAATATAAATACATATGTATGTTTCGACCCTCGGTTCGGGTTCTCATCAGTACAATTAATCCCACGATACAAATTATTCGGAAAAATGCATGAAAGAAAATGCTCTAATACATGGGTTAATGGTCAAACTATTAGATGTCCACTTGTCGAATTTTTGTCATCAAGTTGTCCGATTTGTTATACAAGAATTACCATCAGATTTTCATAATTATGTCGGAGAATCACAATTTTATGAAAAAATAATATCACTTACATGAAGTCAAAGTTGTGCGAACCATGCGTAACGCAATTATTATTAAATTGTTCGATTTACTGTTAAAAAACAAATTATGAGAAATTTGGTCAATATTCTTGAAAATCTTTTTCATCTCACAATTTTGATTGAGACAATGTTAAAATATTAGACGAAGAAAAGATTTTAAATAAACGATTGTTATCGGAAATGATTCTCATAAAGAAACGAAAACGAGGTTTGAATTTACAAAATGACACGTTATCGTTAGACTTGTTATATGCTAATTTATTTACATGATGTAATGCTTCCTTCTTGTTGTTTTGCTTTTTGATACTCTGTACGATCTGTTTTGTAACTCATTATGTATCTATTGCTCGAACCATCAACATCTATGTGAGAGTGTCTCGTTCTTTTTATGTAAATTAAATTAATTGGTTAAAAAAATGTTAATAATAATTGCGTTATAGTTTAGGAGGCCGCGTGAAAAAAACGTGATTATTTTCTAAAATCTAGATTTTTTTATATTTAGTATTCAGGATAAAAAGCAAAATGCTAGAGTCAGCAGGTCAGGTGTTAGAACCTCTGGCGCCGGCATTTCCTTCAAAGGCGTCAAAAAAAGTAGTGTCACAAAAATATTTTCTAAAAGCTGAAAATTTATATACGGATAGTTTATATAACAAGATGTAGAAATATAACTGTCAGACAGCCCAATGTCAAAACATGTAGCGTCAGCATTACTTTAAAGTTGCAAAGAATATATATACAGGGTGTTAGTTAAGTATGTTGCCATACTCAACAGAACGATTCTTTGGTTTTATTTCAAGTAAAAAAGTTCATATAAACATATGTCCTAAACGACTTAATTTCTGAAATACAGGTGAATGTTCGCAAATGTTTGACGAAACGGTAAATTACGTTGGAGATATCTTTCTGTATAAATATGCCTTGCTTCACGTGAGTTACCATTCACACAACCGTAAACAAAGTGACAAAGTCAAAGTCACAAAATCAAAAATAGACTTCAGTTCTGATGTTGCTGCGGGTCAGTTAGCTTATACGTTTTCGGGCCAAATTGTTTCAGTCCATCAAAATCGCAAGGTGAATATTTTCAACAATTCATCTAATTATTTTATTTCATCAGAAGAACTGAAGCCTGTTTTTTTTTGTTTTTCTGTTTTTGACTAGTTTTTTACTAGTTCAAGCTGTATTTTTAAAAAAAAAAAAAAAAAATAAACAGATTATTACTACACGTTTAAATTTTTTTTATTTCGGAAACTAAGCCGTTTAGGACACATGTTTATACGGACTTTTTTTACTTGAAATAAACCAAAGAATCGCTCTGTTGAGTATGGCAACATACTTAACACCCTGTATATAATGTAACTGTTTTCTAAAATCTGAAATTTGGTAGAGAGTACTAAATTATTTGTATGTGCTGTATACGAAAAAAATAGTCAGATGGCTTTTTGATAGGACTAATATTTCATCAGATGCGATCAAAGAGATGATAATTACGCCCGTGGCTGCGTTGGTTTGCGCTATTATCCATCCTGGATTTCTATTGTATAAGTTATACAAGTAATTAAATAATATTAATTTAAAAACATTGTTTTTTGATAAAAGTGAGAGAGAAAAATAAAACTATATATAAATAATTATAAATATAATTATAAGCAATAAATCTACATTTATATCTGTTTAGAAATTGGAAACTTTTTAAAAATATTAATCATATCGAAACAATATTAAAAATATTAATTTAATTATGCACAAATAATAATACATAAGATCCTGTAATATTAGAAATAACAATTCAAGGCGCACGTGCACGCAGCCTAGAATATTGGCGCGATCGTGTTTTAGCGCATTCCGTATTCCCCTTTTATTTATATATTGATGTTCTAAACAGGGATTGCTAAAATAACTTATAATACGATTTATATAAAATAAAAATTTTTAAATAGATTCCAAGAACTTATTTAAAACATCAAATAAGAAATAGGTCATAAGAAATTATTTAAAATAATAACCAGTTTGACCATTAACCCATGTACTAGAGCATTTTCTTTCATGCGTTTTTCCGAATAATTTGTATCATGCGATTAATTGTACTGATAAGGACCCGCGAACCGAAGATCGAAACGTATACATGTATTTACTTTCTTAATAAATTGTGTTTAAATTACACACACACTCGAACATCCTGTGTTGGCTCATATCGACATTACTTATTGTTTTAGATTTAACAATAAGAATTTAATTTGATTTTAGGAGATATTTTATAGACAAAACTGCTCTGCATACTCACTTCAATACTAAAGTGCATAAACGACGAATGAAAGCGCTCGAATTAGAGCCGTACAGTATCGAAGATTCGGAAAGAGCAGCAGGCAAAGGAAGCTACATCACGCCACAGAAACGAAAGATTGAAACCATGACACGGGAAGACTTGGACATAAATGCTACGTCAGATGCTAAAGTAATGAAAATAAATGAATAGAGTTATCTTATAATTAATTTCGAGTCGTTATATCTTTACTGCGATGCAAGAAAGAAGAGAAAGAATTTAAATTAGAAAATTGCAATGATTAATAACTTGTACAGATTAACTTACGCTTTAAAGCGTACGTACAGAACTTTGATATGTGATGTTTGCCGAAGGACTTCCCTCCCACTAAACTTTGAGAGAGATTACAGTTCAGCACTGTACATTTCCGGTAATAAGGCTTACAAAGCGTTTGCGTATCTGTCGCCATATTTGGACTTCGATGAGAGATTCGCCAATGTAGAAAATCTACAGAAAAATCTCGCATTGCGTGGGATGGATGTAAACGTCGTTCTATTGAAGGAAGCGTGGGATTTCTATACAAAGGTGGTTGCAGACAGATATGCATTAGAAAACAATAACAAGAAATTGACGGATTGCATGAAAACTCTGCTGAAAAACACCGAACATACTGCCGAGCAGCAACAAGAAGTGCTCAAGTTGCGTACACAGCTCAAGATCGTACGGCAAGATTTAAAGACGATAAAGGAAGCGATCTGGGACCTGGATGAAGATGTAATAGAAAAGGTCTTGAAGTTACCGAACGAGTTGGATCCTAGGACGCCAGTCGGTGAACCGGTGATACTGAAGAGTGTCGGCAACTTGCCGGAGATATTGGAGAAGAAGAGAAGTCACCTCGACGTTGGGACTAGTTTAGATCTGCTAGAATACAAGAATCCTATGTGTTATTTCCTAAACAACGACGCGGCTTTGTTCGAGTTTGCTGTACTGGCACACGCAGGACGAATTTTCAGTGAAAACAACATGGTGAAGATAGTCGGTACGGATTTCAGCCGCAGTTTTGTGGTAGAGGCCTCCGGTTTGAATCACGAAGATCCTATGGCCACTTTTGTGATAGAGAATCATAACGAAGTCGAGAGAGATTCGCCGAATCGTATGCATCTGGTCGGTGGCGCAAGCTTGGCCTCTTTTCTGGCATTGCATACAAAGCAGTTGATAAATCCCAAGAATTTTCCGCTCAAGTACTTTGCCACCGGCAGACAGTATACACCATCACCTCGAGATTCGCACATTTGTGGCTTATTCACCGTGTGCCAGGCTTCCGTTGCACACTCCTTCATCGTAGTGAAAGACGCAAAGAGCGAGGAATACAAAATCTTGTTCGAAGAACTTTTGGAGATTGTATGCAGATTGTACGACGATCTGTGCGATCACTATCGCGTCGTCATGCGACCCGCGTCCGAGTTGCAATCTTGCGAGGAAATGCGCGTATCTTTCGAGATGTGGTCGCCATTCATGAACCGGTACATTGAGATCGGTCACGTATCTACATATGGCGATTATTTCAGCAAGAGATTACTGATTGCCTATCAAACATCCACTGGCAGGGAGTTTCCTACCATGATATCAGGCACCGTTCTCTCCGTTCCGCGTCTACTCGCTTGTTTACTCGAACAAAATCTCGACAAATTCGTGATTCCATTAAAAATTGCCGAATTTATACCGTAAACAATTATATTATGTAAATTAGTCATGAAAAAATATATAATTTTGTCCATGATATTATTCTTAAGATATTATTTTATTTCATTAAAAAAATGTTAGGCAAACTTTTCAAGTTAACAGAAAAAGCAATTAAAAGATAAAATAAGGCCAAAAAGGAGCAAAAATAGTAAATAATAGATGTAATATAAATAATAATGTGAATGATTCATATATTGTGTAGTGAAAAAACATTTTCGACCTTTATCTAGTCTTCATTAATTCTAAACAAAGGTAAAGTCAAAACCACGATATGTAAATTATTTTATTGTAGAGATTGCACTTAATATTCTGACAATAAGTTAATGCAACGGAACAAAAGTGTAATAAGAGACTGTCATATACTATTAACTACAAAATGTATAAATAAGTTAAATAATAGTACGTCAATAGTTAAAACGAAGATAACAAATTCATCGAGGCGAGAATTCTGTCAAGTCTAAAAGAAGTAGTGTACAACCCATGTAATCAGATAACGTAAAAAAGGTTAGTCAATCTATTAAAATAATCAGAAGAAATATTTTAATAAAGTCAAATAAAATAGAAAAGTAAGAAGTCATAAACTTAATGTGAATTTTGATAACCAAAAATGCTTAGTTTTTATCGTGCGGAGCATTTCAAATGTTGCACGGTCTCTTTTTTATTATCATCATCATCATCATCATCATTATTATTATTATTATTGATGCTTTCTGAGGATGACTGTTTATCGTTACATGTATAAAGTCGGTAGGTAAATGATACAAACATAAACACATAAAATAGAGCCACAAACGCTAAAATTTTTCTTTCAATAAATCAAGTATGTTCAAATGGGAATCATGAAACATCTTCTTGTCTTTTTGATAATTTATACTATTTTTTGTTCCTGTCTAAAAATCACTTCGGAAATGATTCTCTTATGGTAACTACGTTTTAAGTCTAATATTTCTGTATTATCCCAGTCGAATGAATGATTACGTTTTATAATATGTTCAGACACGACTAAATGCTTCGATAAATCCAATCTGATGTTGAAAACACAGTAAGCTTACGTAAACTTTTTACTTTTCTATTTTATTTATTAAAATATTTATTAAAATTTTAGATTTAACAGGATTTTCGCCCCGATCTGATGAATTTGTTATCTTCATTTTTAACTATTGACGTACTATTATTTTACTTATTTATATATTATATTTTGTAATTAGCAATAGATGAGATGCTCTTATTACACTTTTGTTACATTGCTTTAATTTATTGGAATATTGAGTGCAATCTCTATAATAGAATAATTTCCATGTTGAGGTTTTGATTTTACTTTTGTTTAGAACTAACGAAGTAAAGATCGAAAAGTCTTTCACTAAAATATATGAATCATTAACATTATTATTTATGTTATATATATTACTTGCTCCTTTTTGGTCTTCTTTTGTCTCTTAATTTTGCTTTTGCAAAGTGAAGAACCGATTTATATTCGTATTAAGAAAGATCAATGTTGCCATAAAACACATTCGTCTCGACATTCGTATTCTCAAAGGGCAATTAGTTGATGATTAGAATACGAATTGTAAAACTTAAAGAGGCGATAATTTTAGATTAGAATATATCAGTAATGTATATTTAAGAAATATATACATAATATACGTAGATTATCCAGCTTTTGTATATAATGTAAACGGTATTATTTATTATTATTAGGTCACTATTTCACAAGGTACCGATCGATGTAATGCAAAATTTCGAAAGCGACCTCTACCATAATAAGTATGATAATCATCCATTCCAAACGTATGTGATGACGATCGCTCAAGTGCGATGACAAAATGCTCACCAGTTCCAAACAGTGATTTAATCTCTCGTTCATCACCTACATAATCAGTAAATATTTTACTAAAGCTAGAATCATATAGAAGTCAACAAAATGTGTATCAAATACTTACTTTCGTACGTTTCGCGATGCTAAAATATCCGCAGGTTTGTTGATACAAATTTTCCAAATCGTCTCGTTCCCAGTAGAAATCAGGTGTATCCAACAGATCCGACGTTAAGTTGATACGATGTCTGAGAGCGAACAATTCGCCCTGTTTCCTCAACACCTCATGCTGCGTCATCTGAATCTTCTTGCCAATTTTTAGATCTTCCGTAACGAATTCAATTGAATCGACATAACGATTTAACGATGCCTCCCATATGCCTAACTTGACAGACTGTGCCATGGCATTGGAAAACGTATACTTATCCAAATTTCCTGCTTCCTGTGCCAGGATAATATCGCCATCCTTCAAGTGACTCTTTTTCCTGTTAAGTTCCAAGAATTACTGAATTTTTTTTTTTAAGCACTTACATTTGTCCAAGTTTCTCACAGTTTATTTTATACATGGAGTCCGAGAACATAAAAGTATTTATTAACAAAAAAATAGAGATACCCGGGATCCGCATAAGTATAATTCATTAACTCGCTTTCGGTTTGAACCAATTCTTCTGTGTAACGATTTTGCTCATAACGTCTCAAAAATTGTAATACGTTGCCACATTCGAGATTAGAAATATTCCACATAACAATGCTACCTTCTCGGAAGAAAAAGATCTCTCGTGGTTCATGCCCCACTTCATATTTGGCCACCGCATGTATAACATCAGGTAAAGCTGAAAAAAAAGTTCAAAATACAGAACAAATTTAATTTCAAATTTTATAATTTGGAAGTAGTAAGAAGGATTTTATTTATTTTAATGAAATAAAAGTTTTAATTGCTATATAAGTAAATGCATTTTATTTCAATATATTTGTACATATATTTGTATATGAATATGTGTGTTTATATTTACAAATGTACATACAAAATCTTAATTCATAAAAATATCGAATTTATGGGTAAAAATATTAAGAATATTATTATTTCAAGAAAGAAATGATATAATGATATAATATAACTGCATAGTAAGTAGTGCATTGTTTTTACGCAATAAAATTAATTTTACATATCAGTCAATTAAAAATGGGCTATCGCAAGCACCTAAACCAGTAGCCACACCGCCTTCATTGTCGGTGGATAATTTTGTTCTTAACATATGACCAGCCTGTTTGTTTATTATAATATTCTTATCATCTCCAATGATAATACCGAATATACCTAACTCTGAGATTAGTTCTTTCAACTCTAAATTCATATTTCCATTTCCATATTTCACAACATAATTTCTGTACACTGGCGGACAAATTCGATCCATAAGAATCCAAGCTACTCGATTCTGTTTAGATTTTACAGATTCTAGAAAATTTTTTATATCTGTCCCGTACAAGTTGTTACAACCACCTTCTCTCTGCGGCTTTAACACGAAACACCAAGGGTTTGAAATACCCATATCTACAGCGGCATTTCCAAATTCATCAAAATCCAGCGGATAAAGACCTGAAACAAAAAATCATATATCTTTGTTCATGTAATTTAACTTTACATGCACATAATTAAATAAGAATATCACATGTTGCAATGTACTAATATTAATATTAGTAACAAACAATCTTTTTATAACTTATTTCAATAAATGAGAAAATAATTACTTACCAGTAAATACCTCTTTGACTTTTGCCGCAGTCTTTTCATCCTTTAAGAAATGTGCAACCATACCGGGCTTTGCAAGAGCTTATTGAACTTTCTTTGTACCAGCTAAATGATATTGAATGCTAGGGCATTTGATCGCCAATGATCTCTCGATCAGCAATCTCACGTCCCATTCTTTTTGGGTGTGATACTGACCAGGCTCATAACCGCATCTGTAGTAAACTACTGCTACAACATGACTACTTACTACTAGCTCCATATTGGGACCCAGTTTCGCAGTAGTCACTAATTGCGTAAAATTTCTGCGAATTACTTTTATATCCGAATTCTGCTTACGAATTTCATATTCATGGAAGCGCTGATCACAAATATTATATGTAGTGTCTTCAATAACAAACAAAATAACTGCTCTGCAAATAATTATATGCTTTTAAGTATGAAAAAATCGAAATAATATTCAAACGATAGATAACAAAATAATGTAACAATCATTGGAGATATTGAGATTAAATAAATAATAAATTATAAGACTAAAAATAGATATTTTCTAAAATTACAAACATACTGTGGATCGCCATATAAGTTCCATGCTTCTATGAAACTAGAACACAGTGCTTGTAGAGCATTATTTTCAGGAAGATTTTTCAGCTCAGTCGTATAGCCAAGTTCTTGCAAGACAAACTTGTGTAGCTGCGTAGATGCAGGTCCTAACCAACCGAATCCAGAAGCAATTGTATTTATCTCAACTTGCTTCCAGCAGCAGTAAGACTTGAGCATTTTAATATTTTTCTTGGGACAACTTGTGTCTAACATCAGGTCTGAACGTAATATGCCAAGAGATATTTTCTGAGTAACTCCTTCCTTGTGAATAATTTTATAGATATTAAATAAGTTTTTAGTAAAATCGTCCACTTTTATAATCTCTCCCAAAGTATTTTTCAAAAAATCGTAATCATGAGCTACTCTATGTATGAGTACATTCAAAATGATCTGAATATCACAGGCGTTATAGAATTCCTCTCGGGGGAATGGTGATGGAAAAAGCGTGAACGGTGCAAATTGCAAGATATCTCTATCAAAAACTTTTTTCGGTCTCAAGCATATTCCATGTATAAGCGCCCAATCCTTTGCTTTATCTATTAATTCTTCTAATTCTTCTTTTGGTAAATCCAGCGGAATAGGCAACTTCATCGTTGCTTGTTTGTCTTCATTCATTCTTCCAAACTGAACTGTGAGCTTCTAATTTCTAAGTACAAGAAGTACTATTATTTAAACAATTTTTTTTTGTATCTAGTTAAAAGTCAGAATTCATTTTTGATATTTCTTCATAAAATATGGTATACAAATACAGAGCTTGTTATATTATACCAGGCTTGTCAGCTAAGTTTTGGATGGACCTGTATTATACCAATTAGAGTCTGACCGAAACCACGTTCTGACCTCCGACCGAAACCGAAAATGAATATTCGGTCATATTGTCATTCAATTTCGGCCGAAAACGAAACTGAAACTTAGATAAGTTTTACTAACAAAAAAAAAGAAGAAGCTAACGGAGTCACATTTTTTTCGGTCGGAGTCGAAATCGACATTTTTGGATCAATTTTTACAGAGACCGTATGATTTCATCAGAAATCATGACAAATTTATGTAATCTTTAAAAAACAAGATTTTTTTATTAAAAAATGTCTAACTATAATAATATAATAATATTGTATCCCCAACTTTTAAAGAAATAAAAAATCACATTTATTATTAGGATCACGTCAAAGTTTGTACTCAAATTGTCTTAATCAACGAGTTAATAATTAAAATCAGTTGTTTTTTAAGCGCTCATTGTCGCGTGCAACTTATACAGTTTCGTTTTACTCACCGAAATTTTCTCTTAATTTCGGCCGAAACCCTGATTTTTTACCGAAATGATCGAAACTGACCGAAACCGAAATTTCGATCAGACTCTAATACCAATACATAAACTCAGTGGCTGCGTTCAGCAGAGAAAGCAGCTTTGCAACTGTTGTAAAATTCTTCAATACGATTGGTTCTTGCTTTTAGTTCCTGACAGATCTAAACGTATAAACCAATCATATTAAAGAATTTTACAACAGTTGCAAAGCTGCTTTCTCTGCTGAACGCAGCCAATGTCTACTTTGGCTTGCAATTATGTACAAAAATAAAGCATTCTTTACAATCAAAGATTTGAGAGATATTAGTAATAAAAATTATAACAATCACTATATTCGATTTTTTTTTTATGCTTAGTTTATTATATCATTTTGTAAAATTGGTGGTAATTGTTTAGTTTAGCATACACAAAAATGGATAAAAAATATACCAATTGACG
This sequence comes from Mycetomoellerius zeteki, assembly GCF_001594055.1. Lineage (NCBI taxonomy): Eukaryota > Metazoa > Arthropoda > Insecta > Hymenoptera > Formicidae > Mycetomoellerius > Mycetomoellerius zeteki. Next base: position 3,192 of record NW_017256329.1, on the reverse strand, counting down.
CGTTTTTTCGTAAAATGAACAAATCTGGCAGAAAAAAGTGTCGCTCTACCCCGTGAACCGAGATATTAATCGTTACAATTTGACAACCATTCAGATTAGGAAATTTATCACAGCCATGAAAAAGATCCTTTTGTGTTTCCAATCTGACACGCAAAGCGAGATTTAATTTTAAAAAATTGACTTTACGGGAACCCTTCGTTACCTTCGTACACACTTGTTAATTTGGATTCCGTCCGCCTCTCGAGTCTCGCCTCCATTTCCCCCCCCCCCCTGCGTAAAATGAAAGTTAATTTTTTTTGCTTAATTTTAATTTACTCAATTTTAATTTTTTTTAAATTGAATCTCGTTTTGCGTGTCAAGTTGGAAACCTATGAACGATTCCACACGAGTTTACAATTCTTCGCAAGAATAGAGGTCTTTTTTATGGCTGACAGATTTTCTAACCTGAATAATCGTTAATTTTAACGATTAATATCTCGGTTTACGGGGCAGAGCAATACTTTTTTCTGCCAAATTCGTTAACTTTACAAAAAAAACGTGTCGACTGATATATTTTTTTTCCATTTTTGTGATTGTGTATGCTAAACACTTACATAAAATGATTCACGTACATATATTTTAACAAAATGACGATTGACAGATATGTCAATTATTCTTGAGGTAGAATTATCCAAAACTCCTATATAAACACGTAATCATAATAATACTGACGATTTTAGTTAATTGTCTGCTCTTTATATGCTTAAGTATGACTGATAAGGCCCAATTCCACAACTCACGGTTAACTCTTAACTGGGGAAATTCTAGAATTGGAAAGAGATAAGAAACAAGTTGAACTTCAGTTAGGCTGCGTTCGGAAACCTGGTTGCCTCCGTGTATCATCTTATCCTTATTTAATATTGGGTGAACAAGAATAAAACGATGCATTGGGGCACTCGGGTGATGTTTTCGAACACAGCCTTAAGAGTTAACCATGAGTTATGGAACTGAATGAATTAAACCATGGACAATGCAGCATATATTCGGTGACGTGCAAAAATTCACGTTCACTTCGAATAATTACAACATCTCGTGAAATTTCGCGCAATTGCTTATATCATTTATATTTCACAAAAATCTAAATGTCTAGAAATTTCAGTTATAAAAAAGATACTTACGACTAGTTGATATAGAGATTTTACTAGGAATATATAACTGTTGATCCAATAATCCATAAGCTAAAGTTTCCAAATTGTATTCCTCTGCAGTGGCTAATGCTTTCACAGTCCATGCCTAACACATAGAAATTTCTTTTATATATATTATTTCCTTACTTTAAAAATGACATAACTGAAAAAAATTAAGTTTCACAAAAAAAGGAGAAAACCTACTTTTCAACTTGATAGGAAATTATTGCCTAATTAAATAATATCGACAGAAAGATATTCTTAATCTGATTATTTTCACAATTTTTGTGAATAACTCTTTAAAACAACCATTTTTTTTGTGACAATCTGATGACTCTTTATGAATTAAATTAGTCCACTTAGGTCTATCAAGTTGATTCATTTTTTATAATTAACTGAGTAATGTTTATTTAACTCGTACATAGTACAACTCAAAAATCATGTTTTTTGAGTTATATGTCTTATGTCATTTTTTAAGTATAGAGATGATATGTCTTCTCTTTTTTTTCATTACAGGTTTGTGAAATTAAAACAATATTCTAATTCTTTACATAATAAACTTACATTAAACTTTGGAATTTTGTCATCATTTATTATGGCTCTGTTTTGCCTAGATGGTCTTTTTTTTATTTGAAACGTAGATACGTTATCTACGATTCCAATTCCATTTTCTTTCAGGTTAACTTTCTCTAAGTGGATTGTAGAATGATAAAAATGTTTCTTGTGAGTTATGCACATGTGATATATAGAAAATTCTGCTTTTATCACTGCTGTCCTTTCTCGCAAAATACTCAAACTTGGTATAATTCTTCGGTATGTATCAATTTTACCTCTGCAGCTCAATATTACAAGCCTTTGAATTGCGAGACTTATCATTTTTCGTTATTAAAAATATACCTATTATGGTATACTTTCTCTTCATATGCTACTTTTGCAAGTGCAAATAATATTTATGCAAATACCTTTCAAAATCTTCAAATAAAATTGGAAAGAAATTTGTATTAAAACATTTACAACGAAAGTACGATCATCATCCTGCGATATAAAATTTGGATATTTATTTATAGAATACTCTTCTCACCTCAAATCTCAATAAAAATGTATTCATTTAACATGCCTTTACTTAAAACGAAAGAATCCGACAAAAAAAGGGGATGATTGGCCTTATAAAACAAGTTCTTCTTTTTCTTCCCCTGGATGGCTTTCCTATCTCACCAATGAAGGTCAAAGTGCCGGAATGTTAGACTAATCCGTAAATCCTAGAGCCTAGAAGCTAGAGCTTCTTCGGGGAGCAGAGACTCGCTTTTATTGGTTTTCAATGAAATTCGTTTGTTAACCACAAAACAAGTTACTAACCATTTCGAAATTTTAGAGGTTAAGATGGATATTTTCCAACAGGAGACACACATAGGCTGCGTTCAGCAGACTCAACAGTTTTGCAACCG
>NW_017256329.1:0-303 GCF_001594055.1 Mycetomoellerius zeteki | reverse complement strand
TTCGAAGCGTTTGTAGCGTCAAGTGGATCGCAGCCCTAGCTCGATTCTGATTGGACCACAACGCTGCGACACTAAGGCCGGTACTCATAGTCGGTTCTTATTTCAAGACCGTTTTAGGCTGCGATCCACTTGACGCTACAAACGCTTCGAAGCATTCTTTGATTAGTCAATTCGTAAAATTCTTTGTTCTGATTGGTCGCTCAAACGCTTCAAAGCGTTGGTAGCGTCAAGTGGACTGCAGCCTTAAGTAATGTCTTAAGACGCTAATGTGGTCCTCTGATCGGTGATATTTCAAGCAAGAAG
>NW_017256328.1:0-1013 GCF_001594055.1 Mycetomoellerius zeteki | reverse complement strand
TTTGATTTGGTATAATAATTAAACATTCTCTCTCTCTCTCCTCCTCCTCTCTCTGTCTCTCTCTTTCTCTCTCTCTCTCTCTCTCTCTGAAGCTGAAAATAAATTGACGTATTAGTAACATTATTGATAATTAATGACATTCATTTATGCCGTTAATAACACGAAAATAATGACATATTTTCGACGTATACATATACATGTAATGTTATAAAGCTGTGATAAATTCGCGTCATTTTTACGATGATAATAGGAAGTCAAATTTATCTGGAATGACTAATTAATGACATTAAATAGATAACTTCTTCTTTGCTGCCTGAGTAACTTTAGAATAGCTTTTTCAAAATAGCAGTACTATTAAACTATAATTAATTCAATTAGTCTTATATTCTAATCAACTTTACTAATAATAATAATATTATGAGATACCGTATTCATTTTGGTAAATGCTAGAAGTCTGTGGGCAGAATTTAAAAAAATAATGTCATTTTGAAGGGAATTTAATAAATTTTAAGATAATGTTAGGTGAAATTTAATTCAAATTCTTTTTTTTGAAAATTATATAATAAACTTTAGGAACAATTTTCACTATATGACATATAGTCTATAGAAATAACCTAGGAGCATAGGTTATTTCATATTAGAAATACCCTGGGTATCTCATATATTACGATTTCCACGCCTTATTTATGGTTTTACGAACACCAAATCTATCTTCTGTAAGTAAGCAATTCAACATATCCCGTATTTTTTTAGTAATACGGTCTTACTCTATCACTACATGAAGAATTTATTGCAAAATATTTACTTATCAGGAGACATGACAGTGTCTCGGCGCTAAGAAAATTAAATAATAAATAAGGTTTAAAGGCTTATCTCAATGAAACTTGAAGGCATCCAAATTCTAAAATCTTTTTTTACAACGATTACTGGCATGATCTAATAATGAATTTTCCACTAAACAATTTTCAATCCAAGAGCAATAAGTTCATGATAGAACCGTTTATTAATTTAGC
>NW_017256327.1:706-997 GCF_001594055.1 Mycetomoellerius zeteki | reverse complement strand
GACCATTTCCTGCAGATAGTAAGATTGTACTAGATATTGTTATCACGATAAATATAAGGAAATGGTTTTTTAAGTAAAAGATATGTTTGTCATTATTTATACAGAATACCACCTCATTAATTTCCTAAAGCAAATATTAATAGTGACTAATATAATAAATTAAAATTTGTTAAAGACAGCCAGTCATATTGTATAGATAATTTTGTTAAACTAGGGGTGCATGTCGTTTCAGACATGATGTGCATTTGTCCATATTTAATTAACATTCACTTAAACAACAATGATGGTTTC
>NW_017256327.1:0-402 GCF_001594055.1 Mycetomoellerius zeteki | reverse complement strand
GGGGGGGGGGGGGCTAAGGGGGCTGTAGCCCCGGGTCCCATCTTTTTAGGGGGCCCCTTAATCTTAAGTCGGTGACACACGATACTTATTTTTCTACTGGATTCTTAGGGCTTCTTTCACCAATCTCGATTAACGTTAATCGGTGGTTAACTCGATCACCACGATTGCCAACATGAGAACTAACACAGAAGAGAAAGAGAGAGGAGACGTTCTAATACATTAAACTGCCGTTGGCACTTCTGCGAGTTAATCGTCGATTAATTTAATCAGAAGTTGTTGAAAGAGACTCTTAGCTGGATTAGAATCTTGCCATCATATTGGCTGTGGTACTGACAATGCCAGCATCGTAACTATAATACGGTGGCAAAAATCTAATCTAGCTAGTAATCCAGTAAGAAAACA
>NW_017256326.1:1476-3107 GCF_001594055.1 Mycetomoellerius zeteki | reverse complement strand
CGCACGGCGCGCGGGCCGCTGGGAATGGGAATGGCCTAGCTCGGCGGATAGGCGCGGCGCACCTGCTAGGCCATCCCCATTCTTGCAAAGCTTTGAAGTGTATTTCGGATCATTATCTTGTTGCATAATAAATTCCTGGTCGATCAGTTTTTTTCTTGCAGGACCTGCCTGATGAACAAGGATTTTGTGGTATCCTTTCTGATCGAGATTTCCATTGATTCTATACAGAGCACTCACTCCAAAGTAGGAAAATGCCCCCAAAACCATTATGAATCCTCCACCATGTTCGACAGTTGGTGTAATGCAATTGGGCATTATCTTTTCGTTCGCCATGCACCGCGACGCGGATTGGTCGCGGGGGACGGGGTGGGAAGGCGCGACCCCCCGCGAAGGTCGGATAAATACGGGGGACCGATCGATCCGAAAATCAATAATCCCTCGAGCATCGTAGAAGCGAAGGATCAAGAAATGGCAGCGTACAGTAATGAAGAGTATTATGATATGCTCATGGCACTCGGTGAGTGTCATAGGCAACAATACGTTGCTGCAAGAAGATACGTCGAGCTGTATCCGAACAGAGTAAGACATCCACATGCCAGCGTTATATTCGAAGCAGCGGAAAGGTTGTACGAAACCGGAAGCGTCCTGCCAATGAAGAAGGGCGCCGGTAGGCAGCGTTACGTAAGAAACGTACGAAATACGGAAATAGTTCTTCGTGCCGTTGAGCAAGAACCGGAAACCAGTATTCGAGATATTGCTCGACAGCACGGATTATCTGTACAACGAATTTTGAAAGAAGAAAAATTCATGCCTACCATTGCACTAGCGTGCAACATCTACGAGAAGAAGATTATCCTCGGAGGAAAATGTTTTGCGAGGATTTTCTCAGAAGAGCTGACGAAGATCCAGAATTTCCTTTTCATGTAATATTTAATGATGAATCGCTATTTACACGAGGAGTTCTGAACTCGCATAATATGCATGTATGGGACGACGAGAATCCACGAGCGACGCGGCTCAACAATTTTCAAATTCGTTGGAAATTGAACGTCTGGGCCGGGATTATGGGAACAAAAATATTGGGCCCAGTAATCCTCCCAGAAAGGCTAAATGGCGCATCATATGTGCAATTTCTAACAGAAAATCTACCTGATTTTTTGGAAGACGTGTCACTCTTGGATCGAAATAAAATAATATTTCAACAAGACGGTGCTGGTCCTCACAACGCCAGAATTGTTACCGATTTTTTTCAACCAGCAATTTCCCGCACGTTGGATGGACCGGTATGGTCCGACACAATGGCCAGCAAGATCCCCGGATCTCAACCCATTGGATTTTTTCTTGTGGGGATACTGCAAGGAAAAAATTTATAGACAGCTTCCCGAGGACGTGGAAAAATTGAATAATAAGCTTCACGATGCTATTTGGTTCATCGACAACGACGTTATGGAAAGAATGCAGATAAATTTATTGAGACACTTCGAGCATTTATTATGAAAAAAAAGATCGAGATGTCCGAAAATTGCAATTAATAATTAATCTACCCTTTTCAGGGCAACCAAATATTTCATTTCGAGGAATATTCTTTTAGTTTGCAAATAATTAAATTTAAAAATATGAAATTTAATTTT
>NW_017256326.1:0-567 GCF_001594055.1 Mycetomoellerius zeteki | reverse complement strand
CTACAAAAAATAAACAACTTCAGACATGTATGTCGACTACATGTGTCGTTGGCGCCATCCATGTGTGAAACCCGGAAACTTATTTGTACACCTAGTAATTGACACGATTGACAATCTGATGTTGGCTACAAGTAGGCATTATTGATTGGTTCATTCGACATTACGAATGTGCTTCGAGATTATTTACGCGCTGAATCGCAAGATTTGTTCTAACGGGCTCGTTAAAGTGAATAGGAGTTATGGTAAAAGCATGCTGGTGCACGTTGGAGCATGCTGAAACATGCTGCGACGCGAACGAACCTTATGATTCAGCGCGTGAATAATCTCGATGCACATATTCGTAATGTCAAATGAACCAATAATACCTGCTTTTGTAGCATGCTATAACCAATGTAGCCTCTAGTCGCAGCCTGATTTATCAACAATTACAAGCGGCCGATAAATCAGATTTCTATTAGGTTACTCTTAATTCTGTCCGTAAAACCTAACCTGCTTGATTGTTGTCGTCGAGCTCGTCGAGCTTAGGCTTCGCGTCGTATTGTAGCCGGACATCTATTAAACGTTCTA
>NW_017256325.1:0-1141 GCF_001594055.1 Mycetomoellerius zeteki | reverse complement strand
ACCAATCAAAATGCTCTATTTAATTACCTAATTATCCCCTTTTTTCGTCTCCAACTAATCAGAATCCCCATTGTTCCAGACGGACCCGTCTAGGCCACGCCCATAACGTCTGGGGAGACGTGGAGGGGGTTTGTTTTGACGCCAGGGTAGAGTGGAGGGGGTTTGTTGTGACGCTCCATGGCTGCCCACATACTACTTATATATCATATTTACTGATTCAAGATTGAATTATTTAAAGCATTTTAAGGTCTAGCTTCGACCGTATAGGGCTCTAATTTGTAATTTTAAATGTCAAAGAATGTTCACATGTAGGGGAGAACGGGGTCATAACGCTTAGTGGATCGAACTAATTATGGACCAATTAATCACCTTAATTATGAGAATTCTAACGAATAATACAGATTTCTTTTTATCTAATGTTTTACTTAATACACTATGCAACAAAATTATCGCAACAAAATTTTTCATCGAAATTTTGCTATTTTTCAAATGCGCATAACTCGGTCAATTTTCGTATCAAGACGATTTTTTTTTCATTTTGTAGTTTCAATTATCTGTACTTTAAGAAAAACTTGATGCGAAATTAGGTGCAAGTCGATGCCGCATCTCCATGTTTTGATAAAGCCCAAGCATCTTTTTTCTTAAAAAATTTGATTGTTTGATTTTTTTCTTAAAAAATTTGATTGTTTGACGCGCTACCTGGATCGCCCCGATTTTTTTTCGAAAATACCACATAGACCATTGTAAAGTGCACTTTTCGACAAACAATTTGAAAAAAAATTCGAGTCTACGATTTTTTTGGACCGAGTAATGCCATTTTGAAGTTATTCGGGCGTTTTTAACGAATATCGCGATAGAGTCAAATGCCGAAATCTCATTATGGAGAAGGATCCGTAATGAACATTAATTTTATTATGCAGAGTAAGTACTAATAAAAAAATACAGAAAAGCACAGGATATTTTATTTTCAAATTGTGGCCGCAATTTGAGCAGATTGAATTTCAGTAAGCCGAGGCATTTTAGTAAGAAAATAAAATATCCTATGCTTTTCTGTATTTTTTTATTACCTACAAAATAAAAAAAAATCGTCTTGATATGATGAAAATTGACTGACAAGGAGAATACCCCAACTGCCAACCGA
>NW_017256324.1:0-588 GCF_001594055.1 Mycetomoellerius zeteki | reverse complement strand
AGATGCGAGTAAATTTAACGTATGAGCAAACACCGAAATTGCTTAGGAAGACTAATTTTAGATTCATCATCTAAATTGCTTTTTACGATATTTGCTTCAGGATCATCTAATTCATCCAGCAGTGATACCGATTGCTCAGTTTGAAATATTTGAAAAGCTTTTGCAAAATTAGCAGCGTTGTCAGTTATAGTACCAACAACTTTCAGTTTCAAATTATATTCTTTATGTACTTCATACAGAGCATTCGCAATCACAGAGTGAGTATGCGCAAACATAATTCGCTTACACGCTAATATGTACGATTTTCTCTGATAATTTTCATCAATATAATGACAGGTTACACCCAGGTAGGATTTATTATTAGCACTTCATATATCTGCTGTAGTACAAACCCAAGATTGTTTTTCGAAAGCTGCTATCATGTCAGATTTTATAGACTTCATCTTATTAAATGACAAATTTTGTAAAGAGTATGTCTTGGTTTCACACCAGATAATCCTTCAATCAATTTTATAAAATATGGATCTTCAACCAAAGATATAGGTTGCATCCTTTTCACAATTGTTGAATTAGCTTATTTGCCTGAAA
>NW_017256323.1:16020-20398 GCF_001594055.1 Mycetomoellerius zeteki | reverse complement strand
GGAGGAGGAGGAGGAGGAAGTAGAGGAGGTAGAGGAGGTGGAGGAGGAGTATGATGATGATGAAAGTGAAATAGACGAAAATATGGAAAATGAAGAGGACCACAATCCTTCCCCTCCTCTTGTCAAATTTGAAAAAAATAATGTTGTAATTAAACTTGATAAACTATTCGTGTCAAATAGATCTTTTTTACAAACTCCTTGAGATTGGTGAGTTGGAGGAGGTGTAGGAGGAGGAGGAGGTGGAGGAGGAGTATGATGATGAAAGTGAAGAAGACGAAAATATGGAAAATGAAGAGGACCACAATCCTTCACCTCCTCTTGTCAAATTTGAAAAAAACAATGTTGTAATTAAACTTGATAAACTATTCGTGTCAGAAATAGATCTTTTTTACAAGCTCCTTGAGATTGGTGAGTTGGAGGAGGTGGAGGAGGAGGAGGTGGTGGAGGAGGTGGAGGAGCAGGAATAGAAGTTTGCTCAGCGGAGGAGAGGAGGAGGAGGTAAGTCCTTTTTCCAAATAATACTTAAAATAATACCGCGACGCATTTTGGGGACAACACATTTTGGGGGCAACGCATTTTTGGGGAGGGCGGGGCCCCATGATGGCGACGGCGGCGGTGGCGGCGGCGGCGCGTATCAATGGTATCGCTGTTTACATAAACATATACCACTGATCACGTCACCATGCTCGGCCTTCCCCGCGCTATCCCCTCCCCTCCCCGCGCCTACGAATACCCCCGCGCCTCGCTCCCTCCTCTAGCCCCATGGGTTAGAATCCCCTTATTAATCCTACTCTTGAGGCGCATTAACGCCTGGCGAGAACCCATCCTAGACGCGTTTTCTGTAACGTAAGATGCCTAAGAGAAGTCTTTATCTGGCCTACGCACACCAAGTCCCAAAATATCTCCGCCTCTATTAGCAAATCAATCTCTGAAGATATGTGAAACTGTGGATCTGTCAGTTTGATATTACGCGGAAAGCTGAAACTGGTTCGCTTAAGGGAAAATGATGGAAGCCTTTCCGTAACACTATCTGTAACTATGCAATCAATCCTGGCATTGTACGAACTGACACGTGACTGCAATTTAATTTGAGCGGCTCGGGTAGATGTTGCGGCCAACTCCGGAGATAGAAACGTTAAAGTGTCGCGGATTTATATTAAGTGTTGTTAGGAACTTCGACGATATAAAATTTGCCTGAGACCCGGAGTCAAGCAACGCACGACACGGCATGGGAGTGCCCCCTTTATCCATCACGTACACTAGGGTAGTCGACAATATAACATTGTTTCTGGCGCTATATTCGGAGGAATGCGTCGCTAGAATTGAAGACGCATTAATGGCTTTTACCTCCTCAGATTTGTTCGCGTTTTTGTCAGTGGATTCAGCTGTGGGAGAATCTAAGTGAAGTAAAGTATTATGTTTTGCGTGACACATTTTGTAGTGCCCAGATGCGCATTTGGCAGCCACATGAGAGTTAGACCGCAAACAATTACTGCACATCTTGCGTGCGCGGATCTCGGAGATTCTACGCGCTACCGGAAGCGCCAAGAAATCTTTACAATGATAGATAGAATGTTCGCCTTTGCAATAATAACCTAACTTGACGGTTGCGTTAGACGACTGACGCTTGTCGCTCGATTGATGCCCGACTCCGGCGCTCTTAGCCACGGTATCACCTCCCGAGTCGCGTGTAGCTTTGAAGTTTGACACTGATGCACGATGAAATCGAGGAATTGTTTTAATGTGGGGCGTTCGAAGCCCGTGAATGACGTCTGCCATTCTCACATTGTGACCTTGTCCAATTTGGACTTCAGTATGTAAACAAGCAAATCGTCCTAATGATTAGTTGGGCATTTTAATGCCTGAAAGGCATGTAAATGTCTAGACGCATCGTCCGCGAGCCTTCTCAAATCCTTAGCATTTTCCTTCGCTATCGGCGTGTCTACTAAAGCTCTGATGTGATTTTCTACTATAACGCGTTTATTGTCATATCGTTTACAGAGTAGTGTCCATGCGACCGTGTATTTGCTTCGGTTATCTCAAGAGAATTTATTACATTGCTCGCCTCACCTGTGAGAGAAGCCCTTAGGTATTGACTTTTGAATATTACTGAGCATTATATTTGTGTAAATGACCGACGTGAAATTGTCGTAAAAAGGGAACCACTCGTCATAACTGCCCAAAAACGTAGGCAAACTGAATTTCGGTAGGCGCATGTGCATGACGCCGTCGAGTGACTCGCGAACACTCGATGTGGACGGAGATGCTGTTGCATCGCGTGAGACCGGAAGCGACGGATTTACCAACTCGCGTATTCTAGCAGATAATTCGTAAAAAGCTTCTTCGAAGCCGGTACAATCGCTTTCTTTGTTCTCTTCTAGTGCCTCGAGGCGCGATTGAATTTGATTGTATTCAGACCAATACTGATCGAATTTGATCTTACGTTCCTGTAGCTGGGCCGCGATGGCGAGAGTGACTGCAACTATCGCTTCGACGAAAGTGCGGATTCGCGTGTATGAACTCTTAAGTGTCGCGCGCTGCCTCTTGAGGGCCGTGGGAGATTCTTTGACTGACATTTCGAAGTTAACAAAACGCAAAAAGTGCGAGATTTAAACTGGATTGACACGAGTACCACTGAATAGCTCCTACCTTTGTATAATGCGTTGCGCACGCAGGTAACCGTTAAGCGGTGTGGGATAGCGACGCTCCTTTGAAAAATGGCGACTGCAGCGTCGAAGGTTACGTACGGCAATTTTCATAAAAAAAGAGGGTAATGTTAGTAGCAACAAAACTCTTGAGGCACCATAGTTTTATTTTCTACGGATTGGTAATATTTACAAGTAGTAATCCCATTAGTTTGCGCCGATCATGGTCGATCGAGTGTAAAAGTAGTGTAATTACATGATAATTCGTGAACTGTTCGCGAATTATCATGTAATTACACTACTTTTACACTCGATCGACCATGAACGGCGCAAACACGCTTCTTGACAAAATTGCAAAATCCTGGTAGGGCACTTTGAATCTGGGACAGTGACCATATAGAGCAGCATCGTTGGCGAGTTGATCGGCCTTTTCGTTACCTGTGATATCCCTATGATCCGGAATCCAGACCAGATGTAGTCTTTGATAAAGCCTTTATTTGTCATTTGTCGTAGATTGTACTTGATCTCATGACTGAGATAACTGGTGTCTCTAGAGTCGTGTGATGAGATAGCACGAAGAACACTCTGTGAATCAGATAGAATAGAGGCTTCATTGCAACAGCGGTCTTCGATCAAGGAGATGGCCAAGAGAACAGTCCAGGCCTCAGCAGAAAATACCGAGGTTTCCGATGGGAGTTTGTATTTAATTACTATTTTAAGATCTGAAGAAAAGACACTCGAACCAACTTGGATCTTGACTTGGAGCCGTCCGTATACAAAAAGGGACTCTTGGAATGGTATGTGGCTGCAATTTCTAAAAAACGAGTTTGATGCACCGTATTGTTGGAGTCCTTCGGAATTGAAGACATTGAGTCGTCATAATGATGAATATAAGTGTAATCTTCCATACTGTGTCTAAAAGCAGAAGGTCGAGAAGATTTCTGCATATATTGTAACGAATATCTCTGCACAGCGTAATGTTTCAGGATGTTTCAGTAACACGTTCCAAATATTTCAAGCTATTTAATACTGGTCCATCTTTCCTTGCTAAGCACTTGTATGTATATTTGGAGAGAGTATATTCAAATCTCATAGACAGGGGGGTTTCTTTTGCCTCCGCCATTATTACATTAATAGGAGTTGAGAGTCTAAATCTAAGAGCAATACGAAAATTTCTATTAACCAGGCTAATTACGTAAATTCTGTCTGGTTATTATCTTTTATATTACCTTTTATTTTGAAGATTTGGGAAGATTATGCTGATCGAAAATGGTTCTATATGTATAAGCTGTTACGTCACAATTGAGATTTTCTCCGTTTTTAAGGTCAATGCATTAAAGCAATTTACCCGGGGATCGGAGATCAAGCCGTGTGGTCAGGGATGTTCGGTAGGAAGGGTCGGATAATGATTTGGAAGGGAAATCTTGAATCCGGTGCCCAGAAGATTTCGCAGCTTATAGGCGAGTCTGCGTGGATCGCCCTTTTGGATATCTTTATAGTCAGGAAACGAAAAATCGATCTCCAAAGGTTGGAGTGAATATGCGTTTTCGCGAGATGAATCTACCGGTACGTTTCGATTTAGAAGTTGCGCTAGTTTTTGGAAATGGGGGAAAGGATCTTGGTTTGAATTAAGAGCTGATTTGATTTGAAACCTCAATCTCTTTTCCTGTTGTCTACGTCCGCCTTTCGTAGGCATGTAGGTAATGCAAAAGAATAAATGCTACGAAGGAGTA
>NW_017256323.1:7985-15739 GCF_001594055.1 Mycetomoellerius zeteki | reverse complement strand
CTCGTTTCCTTAAGATAAGGCAGCAGGGCTCCGCGTAAGCCCTACTCCCGACACTACGAGTCTAGTTTTATCTTAGTAGACGAGAGTTTTAATAATTTATAAAAGTTCGATCTTTCTTAACTAATATCCCTACGCGAGTCGAAGTGTAACAACATTTTCTAAGTAATATATATTTTAAATTGGTTTAAAATATATATTATAACTTTATATATTATAATTTTTTAGGTAAATTTTAATTTCATTAAAAATAAGAAAAATGTGAAAAGAAAAATTAAAGATATTCGTCCTCGCGTTCGGGAAGGTCTTAATTTTTACCATACTACTTAATTATTAGGCATATATGCAATTATTTAACTATTTCTTAGACAAAGGCTCTCAAAAGAAAAATTGTGAAATAGCTATTCTTTATCTTACAGCGCATGAAGGTATGCGAGCGTAAGCGGTCTGTTTGTTTGGATGTTGAGAAAAAAAAAGGGAACTAAGTAAGCCCTCTCATAAAAATATAGTTTCGAAATAAAGATAAAATAGGGAAAAACTAAGACGCAATACTAAACTAGAGATAGGCTATAGATAATGTATGAATCATATATTTATAATAAAGAAGAGAAGAATTTTATCGGGATGTAACAAAGCTGAGGAGCAGTCTTGGGTGCGATCCCCATTTGGTACCGGCTAAAACAGAAAGTATGTTAGTCAGGATACGTTCTTTCTTAATCAGATATCTCAAATATGAGATTTTTGCCCTTAAGCTTGGGTCCAAGATAATATCCAAAAAGGTCACTAGTCGTACCCTTGGAGTGCTGACGCCGCTGATGCTGATGTTAAGATCAGGGAAGTCATTCTTCTTCTTCGTAAAAATCATCCATTGAGATTTTGTAGGAGATAGTTCCAAACCCCTATACTTTAGATAGTCATGAATCTTGTTCAGCGAAATTTGGACGGATAAGAGAGCCTCAACGCTACGATGTGTGGAAAAAACGACTATGTCGTCCGCATATTGCAGTAGCAGGGTGTCTTCGTGTAGGTGCTCATTGATTTCCGAACAGTACAAGTTAAAGAGGAGGGGGCTCAATACCAAGCCTTGCGGAGTACCTTTCAGCGTGGTGTACGGTCCTTGAAGCTTACCGTTACACACGAATGAAACCTGTCGTTTAAAGATGGCATTGCCAATGAATTTCCTGGTCTTAGCCGGGATGCCAAGTCTTAAAAGATCCTCCAGCAATATAGAAGGGTATACGTTATCGAATGCTCCCTCAATATCCAAAAACACACAAACAGTGTTGGCGCCGTCTATAAAACCTCCCTGAATGGAGTTAGTCAGTGCGACGAGACTGTCGATACATGAGCTCCGTGGACGGAAACCGAGTTGGTTGTTGGGAAGCAGAGCCCTAGATTCTACATACCATTTAATTCTCCAATATATGATTTTCATGGTCTTAAAGAAACATGAGAGGAGAGAAATGAGTCTAACCTCTTTACCTCCCTGTTTGGAGATAAAGACTAATGCATGCGTCCAATCCTCTGGAAATTTTCCTTCCTCAAAAATGAGGTTGAATATATTCAATAGAGTATTCGGGAGGCAAGTTTTTGATAACAGCGTAATCCACTTGATCGAGTCCTGGGGCTGATTTTTTTTGGCTGTTTCAATAGCCAGGTTTAGTTCCCTATGAGTAATCGGTTTATCCAAGCTTCTGCATATTTCTCGTGTCGATCTTGAGTCCTCAATCTTCATATCCGCAAGTGAGGGCGAGTCCTCAACATTGCATGAAGGCGGGCAGATCTTGTTGATGGCCGCAATCTGGGCAGAACGTGTTTCCTTAGCAGAAAGAGAGGATACCGGATGTCTTCTATTTTTGAAGGCTCTAACAATGTTCCACAGGTGTGCGGTTGGCGTCTTATCATTGAAATTTGCGCAAAATTCTCGCCATTTATTCTTCTTTGTCCTCCGTAAGATCCTTCTGCATTTAGCTGCAGCTTTCTTGTAGGCCAAAAAATTATCATAGCTCGACTGTAAGTTAAAATGTCTCATTGCCTCCCGTCGTTCATCCACAGCCATTTGACAATTCTCCGTCCACCACGGCGGAGGTACCTATTTATCCGTTATTGGTTTATACTTTGGTGCCCGGGAATCTGGAGGAAAAAAAGAGTATAGAGCGTCAATGATGTTATTTACCAGATGTTTGTATTGATCCTGGGTCGAGCATTCCGGGTTTGATAAGAAGAGACCATTGTCCTTCGAAAGTTTATATTGTAAGACCTTCATTTGCTGAGTGTTTAGTTTAATTTCGTATTCAAATTGTAGATAAGGTTCAATATCTGTATCTAATTTCACTAGGACAGGGTAGTGATCACTGGATAGCGTATCCTCGATTGTGTTGCAGCTGATGCACGGGAGTATATCAGCCGTGGAGATGGCTAAGTCAATAATGGACAGAGATTCTCCAGGTGGCAATAATAAAGTTGGTTTATCATCATTACAAATTATCATGCCGTGGTTATCGATCACAGCCGAAAGTCTTCTGTCTGTTGAATCAGAAGAGGAGCAACCCCACGTTATCGAATGGGCGTTAAAATCACCCATGATTAGCGCTTGAGTTTGTGATGAAGCGTAGTCTATTAATTGTTCAAACACTGAATGAGGTGTGTGAGTGTTTGGATGCCTATATACACGGTGGGCCATTTTAATCGCCCCACCTGAATTT
The DNA here is from genome assembly GCF_001594055.1 of Mycetomoellerius zeteki. NCBI lineage: Eukaryota > Metazoa > Arthropoda > Insecta > Hymenoptera > Formicidae > Mycetomoellerius > Mycetomoellerius zeteki. The sequence continues at coordinate 13,037 of NW_017256323.1, read as the reverse complement.
CTCGGAATCTAAGCGAGATAGAGAAAAATAGTCCAGACAAAAGTTGAAAGGGACAGAGGGGGTCACCTAATGGTGCCAAGGACCTTGACCTTGAACTCGATTTTCAAGGTTATTTCAAGGTCAAAGTGATTTTTTTAAATGGGAACACCTATTTTTGACCATGGATTTGAAAAGAGCGGGAAATTTTATGTTCAAAATGATATGTTTATCAAGGTCATGGCAAGATCGAACGAAGGTCAAATTTGCGAATTTAAACTCCCCACTTACATTTTCCGGAACCTAAGCCAAATACGTAAAATTGGTTCAGACAAATGTAAAGGGGGCCGAGGGCCCTGAGGTGGAAGGGATCCTACCGTTTGGGGTTGTTAACATCTGATATCTGGGCCCATCTTCAACCTGTATTCTGGTAGGTTGAGATTTGTATGGACTGTTAGCCTTGTTATCTGCCACTATGTGATTATGCTGAGAGTGCATCTGGAAATTTCCATCTCCTTTGAAAATACTTGGCGTAGGTGTTCGAGTTACTTCCGAATAAGACCCATGCATCTCATTTTCTAAAAGGGAAAAGCGGTTATAGCTGAAAAAAGGAAAAGTGGGATCAAGAATCTCTTTATGTGGGAGCGTAGGAAGCTGCGATAGTCCTTATGCTGTGCGGCATTGAAGCTAGTGGTTTCATAAGATTTGGGTGTATTAGATATGCGTGGAATTCTTTTTTTGGCCTCATTGAATGGAATATTTTCAGCAAAAGCCAAGGCATGGATATTTCTTTGTTTGATAAATAAAAGATAGTTGGATGAAGTGGAGAGATGTTCTCCATCGCAATTAATGCACTTTGGAGGCAGGTTCAGTCGATCGCAGACCTCTCCTTCTCCGTGCGGGGCTTTTCCACACAGCCTGCATCGAGAATTACCCTTGCAGTACTTCCCTATGTGTCCAATTCTATAGCAAGAAAAACATGACTTTACTCTAGGAATAAACGGAGATACAGTAGGGGAACCTGGGGTATAATGGTTATAGTTAGATTTTTTCAAGTTTTAAATATACTAAAGATAAATAAATCAACTTTGTTATATATTAAAATATGTTTTGAAGTATTTACTATAAGGAAAACTTAAGTTTTACTGCAAAAGTATAGATTAACAGGATGAAATTATTGTTTTGTGAGTGTGTCGTAACCTCACTATGTCATTTATGCAGGGCATAATGGGGCACCACAGAAAACTTGTCTATTTTTAAAAAATTAATATTGAACATTGCTTAAAAGTGACTTAGAACATATAATATAAGTAAAAATACATTGTTGCACTTTTAATTTTTAATTTTTTATTAATAATTCTATATGTAATGTTGAGTGATATATTATACAAGGTATACTGTTATTATATTGAACATAAATAAAAATGTTTAAGAACATAACACAAATAAAATAATTCTCATCATTTTTATCTACACTTGCACATGAATCATAAACTCATTTTAAACATAAAATAATTAATATATCCTTCATTTGACACTAACAATGAGTGTAACTCGTTACTAAACAATGAAAATTAATTAAAATTTCGTGATTATAATATTCATCATGTGTGATTATATTTGCATTTACGAATATAAAATTTATAAAATTGAACATATATTTATATACATTAATTGTCAATACGTGGTCAAATTTTTAAAAACAATTAAAATAAAGGGCATTTACCACGAGCGCTTGATGTCTAATGGCGAATCTTCTTCCGAAGTCAATACTTAAAAATACATTCAATTATAATTTCTAACATAATCATCAACTATACATGGTATACTGAGCAACGGACAACAAGAGGCTTACTTTCCGTTGCTCAGTATATCTCCTCCTTCCTAACACCAATTTTACCCTCTCCTTCACAAATTAGGTATTATAAGCAGTGTATCATGACAAATATCAGAGAGTACACAAAGAAAATTGGAAACAGTAACATGTCACCCACTGATGAGATCAAATACTCTAAGTTCTACTTATACACAGGTATGAAAATTAGAATAAGATAAGTTAAAATATGTAACGATTAATTAACATTAATTATTATTAGAATCTGGAAATTATGTGTGCAAGTACAACAATTAGATAACATCGGTTAACATGAAAAATTGTATGTGAAAAGGAAAAAAAAACAACGGATTATATGAACATGTAAAGAAAAGAAGATACTCGACATTTAATTGTAATAGGATTGTATGTTAATTTTAGTTATATACTGATGATGGCCCGATATGAGGTCGAAACGTCTATGTATAGTTGATGATTATGTTAGAAATTATAATTGAATGTATTTTTAAGTATTGACTTCGGAAGAAGATTCGCCATCGAGCGCTCGTGGTAAATGCCCTTTATTTAAATTGTTTTATATATTTATATTATAATATAATATATAATATATTATGAAAAGACGAAATAAAAAATTTTTAAGAACAGAATACACAAATATGATTCTCATCATTTTCATCTACTCCTGCACATGAGTTATGAGCCCATTTAAAACACATAGCATAGCTTATCCATCCTTCATTTGACATTGAGTATAATTCGTTATAGTACAGACATTCAACATCATCACTTGTACCTCCTTTAGATGCATTATTGGATTTATTTTCCTTCTTACATATTCGTTTTTTCTTTTCGGTTTCTTTTCCTATTGAAGATTTCTTCCGCATTCTTTTTTTCTGTATACATTCTGTAGATTTTAATTGTTTAGAACAAAATTTATTTCCACTTACTTCAGCTTCCAGTTGTGCTTTGTATGGTGATGAAGTTAAAATAGCAGTTTTTCCTCTATTACGGTTAACACGTTTTTTATTTTGACTAATTTTTGGCAATGGCTGAAGAATCTTTGATGAACATATAGCAAATGAAGAATCCTTGTAATCTGTAAATGTTCCTGGTTGATCTATCGGTTTGTCTGGTTGAATTGTTACCGGGTCCGTTATGTTTAATGTTTCGACATAATTTCCTTCTTCCGGAGCATACTGAATACAATCCTCAATTTCCTGATTTACTGAAAGAGCTATGTCAGTGGGATCCGCTGGTAAAAAATCAATTTCAGTAAATACGTTCATATCTACTGGCCAAGCACCACTCTTTTTAAATCCATTTATTGCTGTTGATATGTTTGCAGATTGAATAAAGTTGCTATCTGAAAAAGTGTAACTATCCGTCCAGGATTGTTTCGAAGCCATTTCCTTATTGCATCTTCGTAATATTTACTAAGTGGTTTGAAAAAAGATACGTCCAAAGACTGAAGGCGGTGGGAACAATGTGGTGGAAAACATAATAGTATGACACCGTTTTCTCTAGCTAACTCGATTAATTCAAGGTTTTTAACATGGCTTTTATGTCTGTCGAAAAGGAGTAACACAGGAGATGTCTTCGAAGGTCTTGCAAAATTTTGAAATTTTTGAACCAGGATAAAAAAAGATCTTTATTTATCCATCCAGAAGGATTCTTCAGCCCATGATCCTGGGGGTAAACTAGTTTGAAACTCCTGTTGCATTCGTTTCCTAGGAAATATCAACATGGGTGGCATATAATTGCCTGCGGCAAATACACAAATTACTGCTGTGACTGTTTCTCCTCTTTCAGCAGAAGTTATAGCTCCTACCTAATTTAAAAAATATATTTAAATAAGTTTAACACGTATTAATTATTCTTCTAATACGTTATTAATTCTATACTATAATACAATTTCTGTCGTAAAAAATAACTGAAAAAAATTACTGCTCTTTTAAATATTATTTAACTTTATTATGCTTGCTATTTATGTACCTGTCGACGACCTTTCTGAGCCAATATTCGAGATTGCTGCTTTGGATTTATTGTTCTACCAGTCTCGTCAACATTAAATACTCTTTCTCCCGTTATATTTGTTGTGTCAATGATATTACTTAATAGATTAAAATATTTTCCTACTAAAACCCATGGCCCTAGCAGCAGATGTGGTTTCAGGTTTTCTGAGGGAAATGTTTAAATGTCGCTGCAAAAATCCATGTAGCCAATCGACACCAGCCAATTGAATTTCTTTGTTGAAAGGATGATTTAAGTGATTCCTTTCTGCTAATTGAAAAGTTAGTGATCTTATTTCTGTGGGCGTTAAGTCTTTGTTCTATGCTAAGAATATATTCACTGAGCTCATTTTCTTGTTCTTCTGTAAACACATTTTTAAAACCGCCTATTTTTGCAATGTTGACAGTTTTATCATGGCTGTCTTTTATTTTCTTCACATATCGTTCTAAAGTCGTTTTGGGGAGTTTAAATGTAATAGAAGCTTTACGACAACTCATTTTTCCTTCAACACAACTGCAGATATAGCATTATCCATCGACTGTTTATCCCAAATCTGTCTCTTATTTTTTCTTATATACTTTCGAACCATTTATAAAAATTATTAAGTACAATGTTAACTTAATAACACTTCTGTACGTGTGCACTTCGTAATCCGTACAATTCTTATTAGTTAAAAATACGCAAACACGTAAAGGCTGACGCTAACCTCAATCATGTGTCACGGCGGATAGCGTCATAGCGGCGGCAGCCACTGTGCACCATTGTGCCTCAAGTATTAGTGCACCATTATGTCTTGAAATACATAAATTTACTTTAGATAATATAAAATATCACAGATAATCAATATATTTGTATAGATTTTACTAAAGTAACAAGAAAAGATTATATAATAAGCTAAATGTACTTATGACAATAAAAAATAGAATTTTGTTATTGCTTACCTTATGCGAACAAACTGTTCGGATAAGGTAAGCCAAAGAATCTGTAACTCATTCGCGGTAAAGTGAACACATTAAACAATTTTTAGAAATTTTTAGGTAAAAATAATATGACAACTAATAACAATATATAATAAGATACATCTAACAGTAACTATTGTCTGACAATTCATTACATATTAGCATGTCTGTAAAAAGATATCGAGTACATCCCATTATACCGCATGGTTTCATTATACCCCAGGTTCCCCTATGTAGATCATAATATAGAGTCACATATCTTGGCAATACTTT
>NW_017256323.1:7202-7407 GCF_001594055.1 Mycetomoellerius zeteki | reverse complement strand
CCATGTGCCGCTCCCGACTCCACGCACCGTCCGTACCGATCAACCCATAAAATTGTGGGCCTCGACACGAGCTAAGGGTGGAGTGTTCTCCATCCTCCCAAGTGTTTTTGGGGTCGACGGTCCTCACATACTCCGCGCTTCCCCATTGCATCGGGGAAAGCAACGATTCGCAAATCGCCGCGCCGCGTATTGCGTTCGCGCCGCG
>NW_017256323.1:2776-6960 GCF_001594055.1 Mycetomoellerius zeteki | reverse complement strand
CCCCGACGAGCTACGTCCGCGCTTAAAAAGTTAGGTTGTTACAACTTGTCCCGCAAACTTGATATTAATAGTGGTTGAAGGAATATATTCCACTTTGCCGTCTCTAACACTACGTTTATTGAGCCTAATGATTTCTACTATTCCGATTGTTGAGCGCAAGTCTGATTTCAAATCTTGGTTCGTCATCGAAACCGGTATGCCTCTGAGAATACCGAATCTAATGGTGCGGTGCTTTGGAATGAACGCCATTAGACCATATTTACCTAACTCTTTATTTTCGATCAAGGCATTGGCCGAGATCGCGGAACACATTTCGACCGCTATTTTACTTCTACCGATTTTTTTCATTGAGCAAATGTCAGTGTGTATAAGTTTAGCTACTTGCCTTTTTATCATAACTTCATACGAGGCTTCAGTAATTTTGTCAGTGTTCGCATGTACATGCACGATAAAAGGAGAACAGTCATTTTATTTTAAATAAAGGATTTGAAAAACGTGTAGAATGGGATCAACCATACCTGTTGCCGTCGTTATTATTTAAGGTCTGAGACTTTTCTAAGGGATGATTATCCTCAACCGTCAAAGACGTTGGATTACCTGGACTAACTTTTTGACTCACGCCCTTATTAGTACGCTTGCCATTTCTTGCGGTAGTTGATTCCAGTCGTCTTTTCCTATCACACGTAACCTTCATTGATTCCTGTTGTGAGCAAGGCGTAGATGATGCAGACTCATTTTCGTTTGAACATATGAAGTTCACCGCAGTATTAAGCGCTGTCGATGAGGCGAATGACGGAGATTGTCTTTGGTCTTGGCAAGTTCGTCAAACTTATCTTGCATGAAATGTTCGAAGTCTTGCAACGGAATAACATTATCGTTTCTAGAATCTGATAAGCTGGGGGAAGGAGGAGAGCGGCCGGGCCCTCGCCCTCCCCTTCCCTCGTGTGACTCACTCATTAAGCCTCTACGAGGAAGCATCCCGCTTTTATCGCACGTAATAAACGGATAATTAAAAGGGGGAAATACAAGTGGAGAAAAAGCACCTAAACGGCGAAAGCCGTTAAGTCGTTCTGAAAAGAACGTTTAATGGGTGATGCAACACTCGAGAAAAGGAAGCGACACATCCGTCCCCAACGAGATCTCGCGCGCAACCTAGGCTGCATTCCGTTTCACTCATGATGCGCATGATGCATTTTTATCCTTGTTATTCACCGAATGTTAAACAAGAATAAATGATGCATTATGCACATCATGCGTAAAACGGAATGCAGCCCTAGAAGAGAAACGTGAACGTGCCAAAAAGAAACAACGCGCAGTGATATATAAAACTTATAAGACACGAAAACTAATTCCTGCGTTGCGCCTGCTCATGCGCATATTAGGCCTGTTCTCTACAACGCGCTCAATTCAAAAATTGCTGTTGCTCTTTCTAACAGTCCTTAAGCTTAAGGTACAACTGGAATGTAGTTTTTACAACGGAAAGATGTATGTTACAGGGCTTACACAATGTAAGTTTTGACTGAAATATAAAACCCCAAGACTGCAATTCTATTATTTCATATGCATAAAAATGAGTATTTAGTTGTACTACTTTTAGTTGCTTATATATAAACAGTATTTCATTTAAATCACTTTTAAATATATATTTTATTTTAGCAAACTTACAATTACTGTTATTAACGAAAAGAACCATGTCTGGTTTATAAAATGTTCTGTTTACTTTAATCCAAGAAATGCATTTATAATTATCAAAAGAAACAGAGTGTAAATACTTTTAAAATCAATATAGAGCTCAATGTCTGTCAAGCTTTCATACAATATTGCATCCCATTCTACACGTTTTTCAAATCCTTTATTTAAAATAAATCGATAATTTAATTGCAACTGATGTTTCAAAACTAATGTATACGCGGGGTTTCTTCTTGACGAAACTGCTTTTGCAGTTTGTTTTAATTCTTTATGTTTTGCTTCGAATCGTATGGATGACATTTGTACAAGAGGCCCTGCCTGTTCCATCGAACGCGGGTAATGAAGTAAGAGATGATGTTTCAATTTCAATGTATCGTTAAATAAATTCATATATTTTGCGTCTCTTATTGTATTGTGAAGGGAGAGGTAAGTCGTGCGAACAACGTAGACGAATATGATATCAGAGAACACTCTTTATTTTTGAAGAACTGAGGCGGGTGAGTTTTTAACCGTCTCAATATAAAGAAGAACTAAGAACTAAAAATAACTGAGAACGGATCCTACCGAAAGCTCGCTCGCGATTGGTCGGAATATAAAGTACGTTCATTAATACAAAAGTGTGCTCATACATAACAATATATAATTTATGATGTCCACTAATTAGTTTTTTCAACAAAGTAATGTTGTCATTAGTTATTTCTTGTGCCATTATAATGGATATCATTTTTCTAAAAACTACATATAATTGCCAATTTTCATTTTTTTTCGGAACAAGATCACCAATTATTAAACCTAAATATTGTACGAAACACATCATTTCGGATGCTGAATAAATAATATGCTTTTTATTTATAGAATTTATATTAATTGAAGGCGGTTTGTTTGTTGAATAATTAGTTTCAAAATCAAAACGAGTTCTGTTATATAATGTTTCAAGAGAAAATAGTTTATCTTTAGTTATTAATTTATTTAGAAGTTGACCTAAATCATAGTGGCAAACTCCTTCAAGTAAGTCATGCATTACATCGGAAACACGATTTTTTGTAAGATGAAAATTTGTTATTGAATGGAAAACGCATTCCTCTAAAACACCATGTTTTTGTTCAATGACATCTGTTGTATAATTTTCAACAGTTCGAAGTAATTGAGCGTTCTCAATGATCTGTTTTTCACGAGTTTTAGTATTTACAAGACAAAGTCTACAGGAATAATTACAATTGAAACTTGTATTTAGTTCAAATATGGCATGAAGTCCCAAATTGTCCCCAAGAATATGCAGTAAAGCAAATTTTAGGTTTTTGTGTTAAACCTCCTATATTTATAGTTATACCATCAGTTTGCAGTTTATTAATCTGATTAATGAGTTCTGAAAAAATCTTTTTATTTCCAACTTGATTATAATCAACTACATTATGTAATTGAACTAAAAATATATTTTGAAGATTACTTGCGTTCTTCTCGTCAATACCACCAATAGTACAATATACTGCCCCGAGTTTATGTAAACCTCGATGAGAGTACCTAATGGATTATTTATTTCAAAATCATCAAAATAAAGAATCAACGGTAATACGTCAGTATCATATTTGTTGTTCAATAGAATGCCAGATATGGAAGGGTGATTCTTAATGATAATGATTCCACAATTAAAAAAATGGATTGCTCTTTATTGTAATTTGTACACTATATACAGCGGTACCTTTTGGTACTTAGTGGATTGCTTTATGGCGCCTTGCGGCGCGCGCGTGTGTGTGTGTCAGTGTATGATTAGAAGGGTTCCTCGCAGTCGTCGGTGTCGGAGTCCGTCCCAAAGAGTTGCTAGGACAAGCGTGGGCTGATCCTCCTCCTCTTCCTTCGTCCCGGTGTCCTCGGCTTCAAGGGCGTGAACGGCAGCGGGCTGAGCGGTGGTCCAACCGCGAACTCCTTGAGTTCCTCCGGTGGCGGCAGAGGTGCTGACGGCAGTGGAGGCCACCCGGAGTTCGTCTGCGTCTCGATGGCGGCTGGTCGCCGTCGAGGATCCCTGACGGGGGTACTTGCTCGTGGAAGCTTCAGAGGTACGAGCTTCCACGGGAGGAGAGTAACTCGCGGGTCGAGCGGCCTCTCCAGGGGAAGTTCCCCAGGTATGCGAGGGGGACCGGAGCAGTCCCGTCAGTGTTTCCGTGGCAGGGTGGTAGGTACCTACTGCCAGGAATCGCAGTTACAGCGGCCCGAGAGGGACTCGCGCCGTAGTCGAAGACCCGTGGACGAGCTCGCTTCGAGGATACACAGAGGCCCGTGTAAGAGCGCGCTCTGTAGTGCAAAGGCCCGAGAAGAGCTCGCTTTGCGGTTAAACGACCTTGCACTTGAATTAAAGGCCCGTGGTAGAGCTCACTCTAACTCTCGTGAGAAGATGATGAAGACCTCCCGCAGCGCTTATTAATATTCATGGTGAATCGTTCTTGCGTGCGAGTTGCGTGGCCCTCTCGAGGTGACGGTCGGAACTCCCGTCTGGCGGG
>NW_017256323.1:0-1821 GCF_001594055.1 Mycetomoellerius zeteki | reverse complement strand
TTGGCAGGCTTGCGCTCACACCCGACAGTCACGTTGTATGTCTGGCCATACGTATTTTTGCTTTATTAATTTTGTGGTGGCTTTTATTCCTGGGTGTGATAAACCATGCAGGGCTTGAAAAACCTGCTGTCTGAATGGTTCTGTAAGGGCGTGTGACTGTTGTCGATGTATCGCAATATAGTGTCATCGTTGAGCCGGGTATTTTAATTTCCTTTATTTTGAGGGATGATTGGATGCTGCCTTCTAAGATTTGTTTTAGCTCAGCATCCGTTCGTTGTGATTTTGCCAGCTCTTCGAAGTCCGGTGCCTTCTGTATTGCTTCCACCCGAGATAACGTATCTGCGACAATATTGTCCTTTCCGACCGTGTATCGGATCTCTATTGAAAATTGTCCAATAAAGTCTAAGTGTCGGGCTTGTCTCGGTGAGCTGCGTAATAAATCTTGCTGGAAGGCGTATATCAGAGGTTTGTGATCAGTGTAGATTACGAATTTCCGCCCTTCCAATAAATATCGGAAATGTTTGACCGCTGTGTAAATTGCCAAGAGCTCTCGGTCGTAAGGACTGTATTTTGTTTGCGCCCTATTTAGTTTCTTGCTCATGAATGCCAGCGGTTGTCATTCCCCGTTTATTTCCTGCTGTACCACTGCTCCGAGCGCGGTATCAGAAGCGTCGGTGGTCAGCGTAATTGTGGCTTCGGTCTTTGGGTGTGCCAAGAGTGTGGCTTTTGCAAGGCTGTTTTTGCAATTTTGAAACGCTTCTTCCAACTGTGGCGTCCATTCTACGGGAGTTTTTCCTTTCCTTTTTGGTCCTCGTAGAATATTATGTAACACCGCCTGGTCCTTTGTTGCTCCTGGTACGAATCTTTTGTAAAAGTTTATTGTCCCCAAAAATTGTCTTAATTGTTTGATGGTTTCAGGTTTTTTAAACTCTTGTATGGCTTGCACTTTTTCGGGCAATGGACGAGTCCCATCTGCTGATACCAGGTACCCCAGGAATTTTACTTGCGGCGCCCCGAAAATACATTTGGCTGGGTTGACTTGTGTGCCGTATGCATCGAGTCGAGTGAATACTTCCTCTAGGTGTCTCTTGTGTTCTTCTTCCGTGCTGGAAGCGATCAGGATATCGTCAATGTATGCGTAGCAAAAATCCAAACCATGCAGAACCTCGTTTATGAACCTTTGAAAGGTTTGCGCCGCGTTTCGAAGACCGAACGGCATGTATCGGAACTCGAAAAGTCCAAATGGTGTGGTAATTGCGGTTTTGGGGATGTCTTCTGGATGTACCGGAATTTGGTTATAAGCTCGTACCAAATCCAGAGTGGAGAAAATGGTCTTTCCATTTAGAGAGTGCGTAAAATCCTCAATGTGCGGTATTGGGTACTGGTCAGGCACTGTTCTAGCGTTGAGTTTTCTATAATCTCCGCAGGGTCTCCAGGTGCTTTCCTTTTTGGGAGCCATGTGTAATGGTGCGGCCCACGGGCTTTAATAATCCCTTCTTCTAGTAGGAGGTTAAATTCCGCTTTTGCTGCCTTTAATTTATCGGGTGCTAGCCTGCGCGGTCTGTATGCCTCCGGTGGACCAGTCATGGTCTTGATGTAATGCATGGTTGAATGCGGTCGTTGCTGTTGGTGTCTCCGTAGGGTGTGCGTAATCTTGGGGAAACGTGCCAATAATTGATGATAGGGCGTGCTTCCTATCATGGATTTTACTGACGGGAGTCCTTGTCTATTTGCAGTCCCGTTAGCCTTAAGTCCTGTTTTTGCATCTACTAATTGACCTTGCCTCACGTCCGGAGATGGAAATGAGCTAGGAAATCGGAT
>NW_017256322.1:0-4096 GCF_001594055.1 Mycetomoellerius zeteki | reverse complement strand
CTATGAATATATATACTGAAAATAAAGAACGGGCCCCTCCATTCTCGTGAGAACGCAATCATATTTTCTTCGTTACAATTTTCCACATCACCCTAAAGGTACTAATGTAGATGCGTTTTTTTTAGTGGTTTCCCCAATAGGCCTATTCCACTAAAAAAGATTCTCAAATATATTAGTAATAAAGCAAAGAAAAAATATTCAAAATTTTAGTAATAGGAATGTCAATATTTTATTTGTGAATATAAAAATTATCATTAAAAACATTTTGTGAATGTTTCGCAAAAGCTTTCTCCTTAACATATTTTTTTCCAATAATAGAGTGCTTTAAGCAACACTGCTTTCGTTCACTTCGAGCATTCGTATCGACTATGTCTCCTAAAAGGAAAGCAGCCATAATGTCTTTTGTAGACATAATTTCTCTTATCAGGGTATTCCCGGATTAAACCGTCAAACTTAAAATATGAATTCAGGACCCCAAAACAAACAAAAATTTTCCTCTGCACGTATGCTCGCAAACACTTCTTTCAAGAGATATTTATACTTCTGAAGTTATACAGAACTGTTTTTAATCGGAGTTTTTAACGGAACAGGATTTAAACGCCATTAAATTTTTTTGTATGGGGAACTCTGAACAAAAAATATATGCGGTTTCTGCGAATGACCTTCAATCATTAAAACGAATAATTGTGCAAGCGTGTGAAAAAATTATAGACACACAATGTCAGTCAGCCACTCGTCCTCTCATTGATAGATGTAATGTTGGTCTCCAAGCTAGAGATCATCATTTTGAGCAAAACATTTAATAATTAAATTTTGATATTGCAAAGCAATAAAGAAGATAGACCTTATTTTGACATTATTCATTCTTACAGTTCAGTAATTTCAGAAGTAAATATCTCTTGAACGAAGCGTTTGCGAGTATACATCCAGAGGAAAATTTTTGTTTGTTTTGAAGTCCTGAATTCATATTTTAGATTTGGCGGTTTAATCTTTTGCAGACATGGTGTCTTTTGCAAACATGGTGTCTTTTGCAGACATGGTGTCTTTTGCAGACATGGTGTCTCTTGCAGACATGGTGTCTATGGCTGCGGTCCACTTGACGCTACAAACTCTTCGAAGCATTTGAGGGATCAATCAGAACAAAGAATTTTACGAATTGACTAATCAAAGAATGCCTCAAAGCGTTTGTAGCATCAAGTGGACCGCAGCCTTTTGCAGACATGGTGTCTTTTGCAGACATGGTACCTTTTGCAGACATGTCTTGTTTAGACATAGATTCTTTTGCGAACATGGTGTCTTTTGTACAAACATAATAAAGATAATTCCACTTGCATTTTTGAAGATAATACCACTTCAGATTTTTAATTTAGCAAAGACAATACCACTTGGACGTTATTTTTTCATTTGGTAGAATTATTTGGTAGAATTTAACTTGATATTTAAATTGAACCATATAATTAGTTTTTTCATGGTCCAAATGATACGTGTTATTAGAATTAAGTAAATAAATAAAGAAGACAGTTTCAATTATTAGGTATAACAGTTTCAATTATTAGGTTTATTAAATGATACATACATTAAAATTAACTGGATCGCAAATATACTAAATAAACTAAATTTATTTCGATTGCAACAGAATAAATTTTTATTATTGTATGGATATACTGGAAATAAATGTAAAAGTTATTTCTAAATTGATTTCGGAATACGTCGACATTAGAGCCGTGAAAAATTCCGAAACATCTTGTTGTGTTCGTTCTTCGAAACGTTCTTCGACAAATCTTCTAACCACTAAAATGTAGCAACGCTTACGCTCAGCGTACGCGCAGATGGCATCAGTAAATGCGTTCGATACTTTATTTTTCAGTATTTGTTGCCTGATACGTTTCCTCGCAAACATAATTCTGTACATCATCAATGATATGAGGCCCAATGATGTATGGCCCATCGACAGTTATGAATTTTCACAGCCTTTATCTCGGACGAATTGATTTGTTGTAGCTGAGATTTGAACACAGATCTCAGTCGATCATGTTCTACAATGGCTCCCGAGTTTGCTTTAACGGATGCCGGATTGAAATTTATCAAATGCAGGCCTTCCAGTGTACTCACTCGTGACAAACCTACATAGGCTTGACCATCACTGAACACACTCATTCCTAGATCCATCATAGCATTTTTACACGTAATCCTTGACTTTTGTGTATAGTTATTCCATAACTGAGAGGCAATCGAAATTGTTTCTGATGTACCATCATTTTGTGGAAACAAATAACAAATATATATATTTTTGGTTCTTATTACGTAACTTTCTATAAGTTACAATTTACGCACTACAGTTAGAAATTAAGTATTCATATAAGCTGTACAGCTAAAAATTAATATAGAGCTACAAAAAAAGAGATCGTGAGTAATCAATACCCATAGAGGGCCACATTAGCAAAATGCCATGCTATTGTTTAAATTTGTATGACTCAAAATACATATAAATAAAGTGTTAAATAGCAAAGAGCACACTCAAAAATACATATAAAAATTAAAATGGAGTGTTCACCTCCGATGACCTTGACCCTATCACATATTACGAAGGTCATCACACCGAACAATCTTCGGAAGGTTTTAGCAGTAACCTATCACACGTGACGAAGGTTTCGAAAAAAGTTAATACGACCTTGACTCACAATGTCAAGGTCACGACCCTGAGTGACCATCGGACACTTCAGCAGGCGAGGGTGAGAGAGGACGAAAGGGGGTGAGAGAGGACGAAAGAGAGTGAGATAGGGCGGAAAATAGAGGGCTGGTGCGGGTGGGGGTGGGAATGGAGGAGAAGTAGTGGGAAGGGATGGAATGGGTCGAAGTTGGGGGAGGTATGAGTGAAAGGTGAGAGACAAGAGAGGTGCATATGACTGCGGACAGAGAAGGAGGAAGAGGAGGAGGAGGAAGAGGAGGAGGAAAAGGAGGAGGAGGAGAAGGAGAAGAAGAAGAAGGAGAAAAAGAAGAAGAAGAAGAAGATGTTACTTCATTTTTCATGAAAATCATTACTTTTCGACCGCTTGTATGTCCAGAACGGCTTCACCGACTTTTATTTTTTTTTGGCGCAAATTATTCGTGGCGATGCCGCCTTTCAGGATGTGTTACGTGCAATTCAAAATTTTTTATATTTTAGTAGTTCTGTACCCCCCAAAAATGGACTTTGGTGGCTCGGGATAAGAGACTTGTAGTGTCTTTCATTTTCATTTTCATTAATCCTAAAGTAGATAGGATAGTTGAACATAGCCGGAGACACTACCGCGTCTCCTGATAAAAATTAAATAAGAATAATATTTTTGATGTGTTTATCTATAATTATTTGCAATGCTCTGAAAGTTTCCTAACCTTTTTTTAAGTAAAAAAACCAATGATGACACGGTTCAACTTTCTACCTTTTTCATACAATGAAGAGAAAAAGAGAAAAAATGAACTGAGATGCAAGAAATGTGAGAAGTTTAATTAAAAATAAAAAGCCTTATAGTGTTCACGTTATGTGTACTATAGATTTTTAATAGTGGTAATGAATTTTAGAACATAGCCAGTGTATTACATACATTGCATCGTATGTATATATACATAGAACCTTCGCCAAAGATATATTTCTCAATTTTTTAGGAAATACACATACATCATTACTTCTGTGATACCATTATAAATTTCGAGTACGATGTATTTCGATTCTAATTTTCCTCCCGTTCGCGCTGAGTGAGTAAAGTTCCGTATTGATGCTGCCATTGTGAGAACACCAAATCACGTGCACCAATCACGCGCAATCCTGAATGTCCAGACTCTCTACTTCTAGGAACTCTAGGAATATCGAGACTCGAGTGCCGCTTCTCAGTTGTTTGGATAAGCTAGTGTTGTGCGACAGACTAATTTGACTAAGAATCATTTTAACCGACGAAGTGACTCCCACGAAAGAGTGCTTTGAGTATAACACATTTTTTTATAAAAGGCCTGCATGTTGAGCGTTACGCCTTCGGCAACCAGTGTGTTATGTCTAAATCCTTGGAAATTTAAACTCAAGGAGATGATAAGGAGTAGTAATACTAGGCCGGTTCTAACC
>NW_017256321.1:3799-8152 GCF_001594055.1 Mycetomoellerius zeteki | reverse complement strand
TCCGCGTAATATGTTACAAAATTATCAAGATGCGATGGCAATTGTTGCAAAATTTGATAAACCAGATCTTTTTATTACAATGACTTGTAATCCTAAATGGCGCGAAATTGAAGAAAATCTTTTAGATGGTCAACAAGCTTCTGATAGACCTGACATTTGTGCACGTATTTTTAATATTAAAAAAGACTATTTGATTGATTTGATTGTAAAGCAAAAATTTTTTGGAGAAGTAACAGCCTTTGTATATGTTATTGAATTTCAAAAACGCGGTTTGCCACATGTTCACATGTTAGTTACTTTAAAATACAATTTTAAAATAACAACTCCACAAATAGTTGACAAATACATCTCTGCTGAAATTCCTGATCCATGTGAAAATCATATTTTACATAACATAGTTATGAAACATATGATTCATGGACCTTGTGGTGATTGGTGTTTAGTAAATGGAAAATGTTCAAAACATTATCCAAAATCATACCTTGAAGAAACTAGAATGAATGAAGATGCTTATCCTTATTATCGTCGAAGAGATAATGGTAGAAGTTTTGAACTTCTACCATATATCCTGGTGGATATATAGTTGATAATCGTTATGTAGTACCATATTGTCCTATTTTATCAATTATTTTTAATTGTCACATAAATGTTGAAATAGTTTCAAGTATCAAATCGGTCAAATATCTGTATAAATATATTTACAAAGGTCACGATGTTGCTGCTATAAGAATTGAACCAATCACAGAAAATATAATTATTGATCATGATGAAATACATAATTATATAGAAACTCGTTATGTTGGACCTGTAGAAGCCAGTTGGCGAATTCTTGAAAAAAAATTGCAAGATAAAAGTCATACTATAGTACGTTTGCCAATTCATCTTCCTAATGAACAAAATGTTATAATTGAAAATGAAACCATTGAAGAAGCAATGACGACTGCTTTGAATCAAGTTACTATGTTAATTGATTATTTTAATTTAAATTCTCACGATGAAGAAGCAAGACAATATTTATATATAGAAATTCCGCGTTATTATTTATTTAAAAAAGAGAAAATCAATGGAAGAAACATTTCGCGTTGGGTAAAACGCAAAAGTCATTATAATTGTATAGGACGAATGTATTCCGTTAGTCCAACACAAATAGAACTATTTCATTTACGATTATTATTACTCACTGTAAAAGGAGCTACAAGTTTCGATGATTTAAGAACTATAAATGGAGAAGTATGTCAATCGTTTTCAGCAGCATGTTTAGCTTTAGGTTTGATTGAAGACGATGATGAATGGAAACGAGTTATGAATGAAGCTGTTGGATGGATGATGCCAAGACAACTTCGTAGATTATTTGTACGTATATTATTATATTGTCAACCATTACATCCTGAAGAACTCTGGGAAAGTTTTAAAGTAGCATTGTCGGAAGATTATATTCGACATTTTGGATTATTAGAAGGACAAAAGAAAGCATACACACAAATTAATACTATGCTTAATGCTGAAGGTAAAAGTTTTGCCGATTTTCCACAAATGGAACAATTAATAGAAAATAATGAAGAGAATAACTATAATATATATGACACTTGAGAGAGAGAGAAGAAAATATGGAAATTGGTAATAGACAATATGAACAATTAAATAATAAGCAAAAAGAAATAGTAAATTTTATATTGAATAAATTAGATACTAATGATCGTAGTAATAATTGTATTTATATTGATGGTTCAGGTGGTTCCGGTAAAACATTTATATATACGACTATTTATCATTTAGCCAAAATTCGAAATAAACATATTTGTACAATGGCTTTTACGGGCATTGCAGCAACGTTATTGCCAGGAGGAAGAACAGTTCATAACATTTGGATTACCAGTTCCATTATTTATTGATTCATCATCTAATATTAAAATCCAATCCAAGGAAGCTCATTATTTGAAAGAAACAGATATTTTTATTTGGGATGAAGCACCAATGGCACCACGATATGCTTTAGAAATTATGGATCGTACATTACGTGATATCATGAATAATGATTTACCCTTTGGTGGAAAAATTAATATATTAGGTGGTGATTTTAGACAACTTCTTCCCATAAAAATACATAGTACTCGAAGTGAAATCGTAAATCTTTCAATCAAATTTAGTTCTACTTGGAAATATTTTATAAATTTTTCTTTAACAGAAAATATGCGAGTTCTTCCAGAAGAAATTGAATTTGCAAAATTTCTATTAAATATAGGAGATGGTTTATAAATGATTCTAATGACAATATACAACTTCCTGATTGTTGTATCGCATCCACTGATACTGATATCGTACAAGATATTTATGGCGATATAATACAAAATAAAGAATTTAGTAAAATGGAAAAATGTGCTATTCTTTCTGCGAGAAATATTGACGTTGATGAAATTAACAAACGAGTTGTCGAATTATTAGACACATTTGATGAATGAATTTATACAAGTATAGATAGTACTGAAAATTGTGATAATAATGAAATTAATGAAGTTTTATTGCTAGAATATCTAAATACTTTATCCCCATCATGTCTTCCACCTTATGAATTGCGTTTAAAACCAAATTGTGTTATTATGTTGATTAGAAATCTTAGTATTAGTGAAGGTCTATGTAACGGCACGAGATTAATGGTCATTGAACTTGCTGATCATTTATTAAAATGTAAAATCTTAACAGGTGATAAAATAGGAGATATCGTTTTTTTGAATCGTATAACACTATATTGCGAAAATGTATATCCTTTTACTTTTAAGAGAAGACAATTTCCAATAAAATTAGCTTTTGCTATGACAATCAACAAATCACAAGGTCAAACATTTGATAAAATAGGAGTAGATCTTCGAAAAGATGTTTTTAATCATGGGCAACTTTATGTTGCTTTTTCAAGAGTACGTTCTTGGGAAGCATTAAAAGTTTATCTAGGTAGTCAACGTGATAATAAACAAATTAAAAATTATGTATATAAAGAAATATATAAATGATTCCTTTTTCTTTAAATATATATAAATAATAACATAAAATATAATAATATATGTACTAAACAATGACACACGAGCGATCTCCGTGATGACAGTCGCTCAAAACGAAGTAAACACAGCGAGAGAACCAATCAGCATCACGGAAAAGCGGCAACAATAAACTTCGAGAAATGAGAGCAATCGACTTAACATCTCCTGTACTTTATAAAAGTACTTACAGTACTTACCTTTATTGTAAATTTTTATGATTTTAAAAACGACAAAAATTTTAATATTAAACAATGTCAAAGATATAATAGTTTTTAAATTAGTAAAATAGTTAAAATTAACTAATTACATGTGTCTGGTATTTTGTGTGTTCAACAATGGCGTGATCAGCAGACTTTGAAAATGCCAAGGTTATTAATATTTTATGTTTACTCTAAACACATTTCATTCATTCAAAAAAAGTATATGTATCTGGTAAAAATAGCTATAAAGCCTCTATTAGAGCAGCTAAAGATATCAATTATATGTGTATGATTGATAAAAAAAAGACAATATTCATAGAATATTTATAGTCGATTAGTTTATATTCAAACCATCTTAAGATGTAAAAAAAATGAAAATTAATAGTAAATAAAAATTTACAACTTATTTTTTTTTTATTAATAATAATATGAAAATTTTAATGGCGCGCGCGAAGCGCGCGCTTGTTATGTTCTAGTTGTATTAAAAAATGGATTTAGATTTCGATGTACTAGAGATATTGAATTAGATGCATTTGATCTGATTGTACCATATATTCGTTCGGTTTTTGTTAGTAGTGCAAATTTTTTCCGAATATCTCCGGTTCTGGTTGCCTAATCGGGCAATCCAAATATGTTCTGGAAAGGTGACAGTCCGCTCTTTTCATCTGTCAAATTTGGTTTCATTGGCATTAGTTTTGTTTGTGCTACAGGCGCCTGTGAACATGTCGGAGAATAAGATGCATTTTCGGCACATTTTGCTTTATTACTTCAAGAAAGGCAAGCGAGCTGCGGAGGCCCACCGAAAGATATGCGGCGTATACGGGGACGATGCCTTAACAGAACGTGCCGCTCAGAAATGGTTTGCCAAATTTCGTTCCGAAGATACGAGTCTTGAAGATGGACCCCGCAGCGGTCGGCCCACCGAGGTTGATTCGAATGATATCAAGGCAGGTTGAGCAAGACCGGACGCTAAAGGTGCGAGAGATTGCGGAGACACTTAAAATAGGTTATGGAACCGTACAAAGGCATTTGCGACAGCTTGGCTATGTGTCCCGCCTCGATGTTTGGGTGCCACACAAGCTGACCGAGGAGAATCTGGCCAACCGCATATCCATCTGCAA
>NW_017256321.1:1842-3665 GCF_001594055.1 Mycetomoellerius zeteki | reverse complement strand
GGCCTGCATCCGAAGAAGATTTTGCTATCCATATGGTGGGATCATCGTGGTGTGCTGTTTTACGAGCTGCTTCCTCAGGGAAAAACGATCGATTCGAAGGTCTACTGCACGCAGCTAACGAAATTGAATCAAGCATTGCGACAGAAACGTCCAGAACTGGTCAATCGCAAAGGTGTCATATTCCACCATGACAACGCCAGACCCCACACCGCAATAATCACTCAGCAAAAATTAGTGCAACTTGGCTGGGATGTTTTGCCTCACCCACCGTATTCACCAGACCTTGCGCCATCCAACTACCACTTGTTCCGGTCCCTGCAAAACTCCCTCAACGGGAAATCATTCGCTGATCAGACAGCTGTGAAAACGTATCTCGACCGGTTTTTCGCCTCTAAGCCCCAGACCTTCTATGAGAGCGGAATAATGAATTGTTGGAAAGATGGCAAGTGGTCATCAACAAAAACGGAGAATATATCATTGATTAAAATTCATCCTTTGTATGAAAAAAACTTGTTTCATTTTAGCCTTTAAAAACCGAACGAATATATGGATCCACCCATATATGGAATACTGCGAAATATACATATACGTGCTAATTATTTTGAAAAATATGACGACTTGAATTGTTTTAGAAGATTTACGTTACGAAAACAATCCGTTATAAATATATTAGAACAAATTCAAGATCGCCTGTAGTATACACATTACAGGTAAAATTTTCTTATTAATCCAAAATTTTTTACACGTTTTTAATAACATTACATATTACAAAATGTTTTTAACATAAAGTTACACACGCACGCACGCACGCACGCACGCACGCACGCAATATGCTACAATTGTAATATATGTTAATTACAAATATTATTAACAATTACATTATAATTATTTATGTGAGAGAACACATTTTAAAAAAATTATTATTAAAAGAAGAAATAATTTTACTCTTCTAGAAATAATCTAATAACACCAATGCAACAATTGCTCATTGCTTTACATTTATACGCGACTAATGGATTTTTTATAACAATGGGTGAATATGGTGGAATGGATAAATCTACAGTTTCAAGAATAATGGTAAGATTGTCTGAAGTTATAGCTTCATTAGCAAACATTTACATACAATATAATTACTACAAACACAAGAAGACATTTTACGAACTCAGAGAAATTTTTTTAATATTGCTGCATTTCCAAAAGTAATTTCTGCCATTGATTGTACACATATAAGAATACAATCTCCAGGTACGTTATTGTGCTCTGTGTTTTTCATCAATGTATTTTCTTGTATTAAAACATGTATATATATGTATATACATATACAGGGTGAGTCATTTTAAGTGACAGATCCAAATATCTCCAAAAATACGCCAAATACAAAAAAATGGTTTAGACAAAAATTGTAGAGGACAATGGGGGACATCTAACTGTGCTAACAGTTTTTACCTTCAGGTCGATTTTCAAGGTTATTTGAAGGTCATGATCATTTTTTTAAATGGAATTATATGAATTTTTTTTACAATATGATTCCTCTAATTATTCTGCATATAAAAGTATTAAGGTAGCGATATCAAAAAACCAATAGTTTACGAGATATTTTATATTTCATTGTGGCACATATTGACATAAAATATTAAATAATTCGTAAACTATTAATTTTTTGATAACCATACCTTAATACTTTTATGAACAGAATAATGAGATGAATCAATTAGTGGAAAGAAAACACATAGTTGCTTTGAAAAAATATGTATGCAAAATGAATAATTTTTTATATTAAATAAGCAACTATGTGGTTTTTTTTCACCAATTGATTCATCTCA
>NW_017256321.1:837-1683 GCF_001594055.1 Mycetomoellerius zeteki | reverse complement strand
TGCAGAATAATTAGAGGAATCATATTATGTAAAAAAATTCATATAGTTCCATTTAAAAAAATGATCATGACCTACAAATAACCTTGAAAATCGACCTGAAGGTAAAAACTGTTAGCACAGTTAGATGTCCCCCGTTGTCCTCTACAATTTTTGTCTAAACTATTTTTTTGTATCTGGCGTATTTTTGGAAATATTTGGATCTGTCACTTAAAATGACTCATCCTGTATATACAATTATGATCTATGTGTATTTAAAACTTAAGATCATCATATAGGCATATACAGTGTCCGGCCGAATAATGGCTACGTTTACACCGCGCTTAGTCCGCGTCCTATACGATAGATGTCTTTGTTTAACTTACAAGATAAACAAGGACACATATTGTATAGGCCGCGGCCTAAATGCATGGTGTAAACATAGCCAATATATAAAAGCGGGCACTACGTGATTCCTTATGAAAAAATAAACAAAATATATACAATAAAATTTTTCGATCTTCTGCTTAGTTTTCGAGAAAATCGAGTTCGAAAATCCACTGTGTACACGCACCGGCAGGAATGGTGTCCCTCGGCGTTCGGTGCGCGAAAAATACTACAAATTTATAAATGTATGCAAAGCTATTACAATGAGTCTCAAAATTACACGTAATTATGCACAAAAATTTTTTACAGTATTAAGAATTTTTATGCATAATTACATCATTTTATGCATAAGGAGTGTGACAGAAATAATTGGTGCATACAAAAACTTACATATCTCTTAAACCGCTGGAGAGAAAAACAAATTCTTAGCTTAGTTGGCTTTGTAATGAATGAGAGAAACAATTAAAACCGTTAGTTTTGTGA
>NW_017256321.1:0-827 GCF_001594055.1 Mycetomoellerius zeteki | reverse complement strand
CACACACAGGGTCTGGCCAAATAATATGTAAAAGCGGCCACGACGTGATTCCTTATGGAAAAATAAACAAAATATATACAATAAAATTTTTCGATCTTCTGCTTAGTTTTCGAGAAAATCGAGTTCGAAAATCCACTGTGTACGTATGCTGTTGTAACTTACAAGTAAACCTACCCAAGTGTAACTCTGATTTTGATGAGCTTTTAGTATGTTGTTCTTCAGACAAAAATAAGCGACACGTATTTTTTTATACGTGCCCAAACGCACTTTTAAGGTGTGAAACACCCCTTTGAAAAAAATCGGTTTTTTTCTTTTGAAGTGAATATCGTCGAAACTATAAGAGGTAGAAAAAAATTTCTACAATGAAAATTGAATGGTATTAAGAGTACTTTACAACTATAGTAAAAAAAATTTTTTTAATTATTTATTTATTGTATACTCCCAACTCCACCCCTATTTTCAAAAATTTTTAAACTTTTATATGACGAAAATTAAAGAGCATTTATTGCTGAAAACAACGGTGTGTATTTAAATCACTTTCCGAAAAACCATTTTTCAGATATGAACGAAAACGTCTCTATGTACGCGCTTCGTACGTATTCATACACGCGTGCGCGAGTTGTGTATGTATGTATGCGGGAGGAATACCCTTGCCTCATACGTTTGGGGTGCTTGATTTACGTGAGTCCCCTTGCCTCTCACGTTTGGGAATGTGTGTGAAGATAGCGTTTCACTTGATGGAAACTCATTAAATATTGAGTGAAGAAGAAGGTGCTATTTATCAATTGGCAAAATAGCGATCTTGGACAGCGGCCTTGTGAACAGCC
>NW_017256320.1:0-270 GCF_001594055.1 Mycetomoellerius zeteki | reverse complement strand
GGAAAAAACTAAAATAACGATGACGTTTGGAAAATTATACTACGATCCGTCGTATTACACGGGCTATTCGGCGGTGGATAATCTAACTCGTTCTGTTAAACCGAATTTCTCACGGAGAAAAGTTGTACGTTGGCTCGAATCGCAAGACGCTTACACGCTGCACCGACCATTGCGCAGAAAATTTCCACGATTTCATTACAGCGGACAAACATTGACGATGTGTAGGAGGCTGATTTGATCAAACTCCGAAATCTAAAAAGTTACAACGAC
>NW_017256319.1:1113398-1117987 GCF_001594055.1 Mycetomoellerius zeteki | reverse complement strand
CTTACTTTAACATTACAAAAAAGTAACGAAGTAAGCAACTAATCGTTACTTTTTAACAGTTACTTTAGTAACAGTAACGCGTTACTTTTATGAAATAACGTTCTTAATTCTGCAACTCTAACTAATATTTAACTTTCTTATTTTTTATTAATTTTTATTAAACAAATTATATAAAACAAATTATATTTAGAATGTGGAAGGTTTTTCAGACGCATTAGATACTAAACGTTTTTCTAATTTCTGATATGTAGATATGTTAAACTTAAATAGCTTGAATAAATCGCTTAATCACATCGTATACTTTCTTGTAAGTTTATTCATTGTATCATGTCAGCCTGTCCGAAATCATGAAGGCAGCATACTGTTGTGACCTTTACGCCATTATGAAAGAGAGGAGCCTAATGGAAATCCGTTAATGGAGGACCGGGCGGCGACCTTTCGAAAACAATCGATCGCCAGAGCGGTCCCGGTTGTGTCTCAGGAACGAGCCTTCCGAGTGAAAGTCCTTGTAGCATTGGTAGCATTCTGTCGTTTCTTCACCGATATGTACCGCGCAGCGTGCTACGACGAAGTAGGTCAGCTACAGACATTGCACCACCTTCCTTCCACCCCCCGTCAGACCCCGTTTTGTATCTCCTGGTCCTGGTAATCACGCGGTGTACGCCAGTATTCGTTGATTGATCGAGCTTCCTGTCTCTCGAGGAAGCTCTTTTTTTATATCTCCGCCCGATGGTTTATGTCTCTGACGCGTTTCTGCGAGAATTTACGGTGCTTCCAGTTTGATTGTGTAACACGCAATTAGTAACTTTGGAACACTTTCTATTTCTAACGATGAAAGAGTGCTCGTTAGTTATTCTCGGCGATCAAGCGCCGTGCAAAGTTATTTCATTGCAAATTAATGACCATGTAGCAATATTGCAACACCTGCGCCGAGCTGGTCGAACGCGCATCCAGCCTTGCGAATCATACGCGCGGACGCGACTTATCTCTCAATCATTCATTCTGATACGAAAACCGTTTAAAAGAGTACCTACATTGCTTCGAAAAGATCCGCTCCGCTTTAGACGACTGCGACTGGATGGAGAAGGTTTCATTCTTATCCGATCTAAGAGGCAGTTGGCGTGCCGTGAGCGCGGTAGTTAAACTTAACTAACGGCTCCATTAAAGCATCCACACCTAGTCTAACAAAACTCACGATCGGTTTCTCTTCGGTTCGATGCCATCGCAACCGAAGTCTGCCAATCGCAGATCTGTTCGCCATCGGTATTGGTACCGGAAGTGAATGCGCGGAACTTCGATGGTAATAAAGATGACGCGAGGTCATGGGTGATCGATGGCTCGGTCGATTGATGCCACGACGATTGATCATCTGACTCAGGGAGTTTGTTTTTCTTCCGTCACTGATGTCGTTTGACCGGTATTCGGTGGCAGGTACGTGCGGGTACCAGACGCGTATCTGAAATAATATCTTCTTCCAGTACATTATACCTCGTGATCGTTGATGATTTTTTATATAGTCGGGTGAAGATGATATTAGACGTTCTTATTTATTGGATAGCATTTCTTTACACTTTTATATTATATTTCAGATGGATCTGCCATCGAATTGCTCATACACACAATATCTAATTAATATTTATTAACTAAAGAAATAACGCATATTTTTATGTTTTTGTACTTTTAATTTCATATAAGTTTAAATTTGATACAATGAAAATACTATGACAAATATAGTTGTCTTGATAAGCATCTTATCAAGACAGCTATATTTAGCATCCTTCTTAGTATCTTATCATATTCATTGTCTTATCAAAAATATTAGAAATAAATGAGAGAGCGTCCTCGAGCATTTGGAATGTACTATTTCGTCGCCATATATTTGTTCTTCTAACGATGAGTAAAGAGATTTAAAGTATTTTTTTTTATGTAAATCGGTTGTGAATGCGAGATTTCTTACAGCAATAAAGATTCTTTCTGAGTAACACTACGTAACCGCATCTTCATTACTATATTACACACGGAACCACGGTATTCCCCACACCCTAGGAGAGCACAGCGGGGTCTTCCTGGACCGAAGGTGGCGGGTCATCGTATTATACGAGAAAGACTTTCTACTTTTGTACTACACCGACCCGGTCCGCGCGCGATCTCTTCCTGCACGATGTAGATTACCCGACGAGCATCTCTCCTTACAACGAGATACCAGCCAAGCGATAAGCTACTGTGCAACTTTCTTGGTGCTTTACCACGCTGCGCGATATCGCGCGCATGATTTCATCTCGACTCTCCTCAGATGCCTTTATGCAAATGCACGCGTGCAAGAAAATCCTGTTAACAAAGCCTGCCACTATCGCGCCGGCAGTTTTTCCTCATTCTTATAGAGTGCGGAACTTATCCTCATGTAATGTTTTCACGACCCGAGAAAATTGTGTTTCTAGAGAAGCAAACATAAAAATAATACTTTAGGATCTCTACTTTTTTATAAAAAGTAATGTTAGAGGTTTATTTTTAGTATGAATTACATACATAATGAATATAATGTTACAATATATTTATACCTTGAATAATCAACGCTTTAACAAAATAATTCATATTTTTAAATTTTTTTGTAAGAGAACATGTATCTTCTATTTCTCTCATTAGTAATAATTGCGAAGAAATAAAAAACTATACAATGAATATATAAGATCGAATTTAAACTCGTAACTTCTACAAAAGTTATTAAGGTTTAAAGTATTTACATAAACAAAATTATTTACTTTATAATAACTGGACGACTTTTTGAGAAAATTAAAAAGGAGAATGAAAGCGTATGTGTGTGAATCACAGCAAAAGAATTTTTAATTTTAAACTTTACAGACTTTATACACTCTCCAAACTTATTTACTTTATAGGAACAGATACTCTCTAAAACTTTTAGAGTGAATTGTCAATTTAAAGAGTGCAAGCTCACTGTTAAATTGTAAGTTGAGCTACTCTTTTATAAGATTGGCTCAATTTTCACTCTCTCTTTAGAGAGTGAGATTCTACTATAAAGAATTTAGAGAGTACAGTATTTTTGCAATACAGATATTACTTAAATAGACTTAAGTATATTAATGATAGATAATACATGAAGCAAGTCCTTCTTTTAAAATTTTCGTTAATTTTAATATTTTGGTATCAAGTCATAATTTACTATTTCAGTGTGTTATATGTGACTGTTATATTACGAATAGGACTGGTGATTTGCTTCGAAGGCTTCGACATTCAAACTTCGAAGCTTCGAAGATTATAAATTTTTATTTACAATATTTTAGAATTTCCTGATAAATTTGCCATTCGCATGAATGTATTTCTCGAAGTTTCGAAGCTTCGAACCTTCGAAGTCAGTCAAAAGTAACAGCTCTAAAAAAATTACAAACCTAAGTAATCAACAACCGTTCTTGATTTTCCTTTCTTCGGTGGTTACTTTGCGTGAGTGTTACGCTATAGTGTATATAAAGTCAATCAGATCCTCATATTCCGCGCTAATCAGATCCTCATCCCCGGGTCCGGAGTTGCATACACTTGCTCGCTCAGTCGGGCTTACCCCGTGATACATATCGTTTATTATTATTCCTCGAAGCTGTCCAATTACCTTAGCCAGTGCCGCAATTCGCGCTAATGGATCGAGGAGCACGGCATGTCGTGGCGAGCCGCGGGGGAAATCGCCACGGCGTGGCGGTACACGGCGTTCCTGGATTTCTTTGGCGGATTTCCAAACGCGCCGAACGGCCTGAACTCGCCCCGGAGGAAAAGTTACGTTTACCTAAGGTTTCGATCCTATTTCCTCTTTCCCTCTATCTCCCTCCCTTTCTCTCCCTTTCTGTATCTTTCTCTTTCTCTCTCTTTCTCTCTCTCCTCTTTCTTTCTCTACTTCTCTGATCACTCTCGCGACTTAACTTCTCTCTCGCTCACTTACATCGCCCTTCATCACTCTTTGTCTCCTACTCTATCTATGTTCCACTTCTGCGGTGCGCGCGCGCCATGCCTTGCTTGTGCTGTTTTCTCGCTCTCTTCTCTGTCTTTAAGTTATTCCTTGCTTCGTCCTTCATCTTTCTCTTTCCCATTCTCTCGAGATTGCCCATCTTCATCTTCCTATCTCGTTTATTCGCGCTCACTTCCTTCGCACCCGCCGTCTCTCATTTATCCATTCATCTCTCTATCTTTCTTCGGCCCACGATCTACAAGCATGTGCATCTACAGCTGTCTTTCTCTCTTTTTCCGTTTCTCTCCGCAACCGCTTCTTGCTTCGCGCAACCGACAAACCTTTCAGCGTTTCGCGTTGCACCATACACCTGTCAGGCGTCGCGTAATTGTGAAACGACTTTATAGCCTGGACTGATATTGCAAAGGGACGCTGCGTTTCCTTCGTTCATCTAAAACCGGACGTTCTCTTTTAACCACGATAGACGACAGATATCGCGCATCGTGAGATGTCTGATATTTTTAGCCGCACTTACAGTCGCACACATTTGATCTACTTATCAAAAGACACGGTAGTGTCTCGCGCCATGTACGTGTACCTACTCATAACGCGAGATTATATATTATATATATATATATAT
>NW_017256319.1:1110793-1113287 GCF_001594055.1 Mycetomoellerius zeteki | reverse complement strand
GTCTATATATATATATATATATATATATATACTATAAAATTTATTTATTTATATTTATATTTATGTTTATAATTTGGTTTAAGTACTGAATGAAGAAATGTGAAGTATTCCAAAAGATTGCATAATGCGTGTAGATAACGATACATTTTTTATTTGTGCCAATTTGCTAATTTCTAACTACTTATTTAAGGGGATCCTAAAGCCGTCTGTATTACCGACTAAATCATATAATTTTTGTGTAACAAATACTCTTTTCTCTTTCACAGATTCGAAAATCCTTTTCTAGGATTAAAGTATACGCATTAATATGTATTTGTGAAGTGGAGTTTATTGGAGAACGACCAAAAATTTTGAAATTGATATATTTTTTACCATTCTTAGTGTAACATGGCGTCTCAAGCTGTCAAGTTGTGACAACATTTGCTTGATACGAAAGTTTTGTAACCTATACTTATGAAATAGTAATCCACAAACACGTAGTTTGCGTGAACAAATAACGTCGAGTTCTTAGAATTAGACTTAGATGCTTTATCGCGACGAATTTGTTATACGAAAATTGACACGAACGTGCGACTATGTGTATCACAGATTGCGTGAGGTAGTATATAAAAACATGTTGATGCACTGGAAAAACAGCGACTTCTAGTGACTTCATCAGAGTTCAAGCTTCGCTTTAGGATCTCCTTAATATAAGTAAAATTAATATAAATTTAATTGCATATATAATATTGGAATGGTTATTATATTTTATTTCCATTTTAATTTACGTATTTAGACTTTTGTCAATAACTGATATCAAAATACACACATAACTGCAGCTGACGTTATTTATGTTATTGCATTCGTATTTTTTCTTTACGCACAGTTAGTTATCCGTCATATACTACACAATCAACGATAAATCATCAATTTTTTAATTCCTTCTAAGAAATGTCACACACGATGAAGTTATGCACTGGCCGCATCACATTTTTTATATCTACTGCCAGAAAGGAGGTCGATCGGTCAATTAATTACATAGCAGTGATCGCTCAATAATTAATGCTGGGGCCATGAGATTCTTGATGCGTTCGACGTGAACTCCGGGTGGCCCAGGTACGAGTATGGGGATGCATACGCGCGTGTATGCACACGCACACGCACGCACGCACGCACGCACACACATATGAAAAAAATCACACCTCTTTCCTGCATGCTCGCGATTCATTAATTAATCCAATTGTAACGTTTCGCGTGGAATATATGAGATGTAATGTATTTCAAACGTACCTATAAACCTAATATGGTAGCGGAATATTCTCTTAATCTGTATTATATTTAAATGCTTTATTTAATGTATTCCAGAAATTACCATTTTTTCTATATATTTTTCAACACATTGACATTGGTCTTTTCTTAATGAAAATAGAATTAAATTTTCTGTTTCTAATTCAATTTTGATCAGATATCTAATTTCGATATCCCGTTCTAATTATATTTTTTGAATTAAAATAAATTTAATAATTTTCAACCTATTTCCTGCAGCCAGTTGAAATATTCATATTGTTAAAAGCGTTTTTTGACATCAACTAAGGAGACTGTTGCAAGCAGAAATTTCTGTCTAGAGTCACACATTACAGAGGCAAAAGAGATCGGTCTTTTGCTTTTCTCAGCAAAAATAGAATTGAACTTTCTTTTTTTTTAATACAATTTTAATCGGACATTTGATTTTGATACCATTTTAATTTCAAATTGAAATAAATATAAATGATTTTTAAATTATTTCCGATATAGCCAATTAAAATAGTCATTGTTAGAAGCGTTTCTTAAGATACGTTAACTAAGGAGATGTTACCTAGTGTTACACATCATAAAAACAAAATTCCGTGACATTATTTCACTTTCCTCCTTCTTTTCTTCCAACATATCGACGAAGAAGAAGCGGTCGCTATTTTCGATGCGACGCGCTAATCATTAATTAGCTCTTTCTTTAATCGGAGTCTGACTCGGATGTTCCGATCGTTTTTACCATGACGATGAAGTCTGTGGCAATGGCGACAGGACGTAAACGGACGGCGGGAACGTTGCTTGACGTGGCGAACGCGATGGAATGTCGAAGCATAATCATTTTCACGAGAATAGCGATAATTCGTTTGTACATTTCTTCGGCCATGTCGAGCGGAAATGGCAAAACGGTTTACACAATACCTATACACCAGTGTTCCGTTGTCTTTTATATCTTTCTTCGAATTCCTGTAATTATTCCGTTTTATAAAGTTTAGGAAAAAGGATGTAAAAAATCTTATGAAAGAAATATATGATAGGATCAAACAAATTTTTATAAATTTCTTAATCAATGATCAATTCTCTGCTTAAGTTAATGGAACAATATAATTTGCACTGGATGAACTACATTTATTCGATTATACAATAATAAATTTGCATTCTATAATATTAAACATTATGACATTTTGAACAATTTACAAATTTTTTAATATGTATTGATTATACATAT
>NW_017256319.1:1071761-1109104 GCF_001594055.1 Mycetomoellerius zeteki | reverse complement strand
TGTATATATATAATATATATGCACATCGATGTCAACGCAATGTTACTTGCTACACTGAAAAAAAAATTTACAGATTTTAAATAAATATTTACTCCAATAGTACTAACGATAAAAAAATATTTATTTATAGTAAATAAATATTTATTCAAAATAAAATAGTTATGTTTAAATCGAATAAATATATGTGTTTACATTTAGTAAATATTTCGTTAGTACTATATATATTGGAGTAAATATTTATTTAAAATCTGCAAATTTTTTTTCTGTGTAAAAGCTACAGCGATAACACTAGGAAGAAAATTTAGTGCTTTCAGCAAAACTGTTTAGTTGAGGCATTTTTTAACAGTAACTAAATATTTTGTTTATATAACAAAACGTTTAGTTAGTAATTTAAGATTAGGGTCAAGACCATTAATGTGAGCATTACGTCACCTAAATACGAGAGCGTATTAAAAAAATATTTGTTTATATCAACTAAACAATTCAGTTCGCATAAAATTACTGTTTTGTGCGATACGTTTTAATCAAAAATTTTTGTTATAAAATTTTAGTTTATAGAATAAAACATTTTTCCTAGTGAAGCATTTACAACGAGAAACGCAAAAATATCTATACGACTGCGTTAGCAATCTAGATAACATCTCGATAATTTCACAGTATTTACTCCAACATTCAATTATAAAGTCATTAAATGACTTGACCTATGGCATTTCGGGATAATTTCTTGTCCCGAGGGCTCGCTAGAAAAGCGCGTAAAACTTTCCGGCAGATATTAATTGCGCACGATGGACTGAGTATGGATTTAGTTGTCTGTTAAAGTTGTCGAGTCTCCTGCGGCGTCGTCTCGACATAGGGTGTTCGAAGGAAGGGATGGCCCGATCCGCACCGTTATGTCCTGCGTTGAGCTTAGTTTCGCGTCGGGGCACCTATGGTGACCGTCCGCGTCGCGATAATCATCGATATTTTCTCTTCCGCATACCGATTTCGCGGCTGAACGTGACCCGGTGAGCAGAAATTGCGGCGTGCGGTCGATACCCGATACGATAATGGGCAACGACGCAGAGAAATTTCTCTCCGTGGCCCCGGGTACACCGTGACGACGCGACGCTAACGTACTCGCAAGATCCAGGACTGCCGATTTTGTGATAAAAATCTGAAAAATATGCGCCAGCGCCGCGGGGAGTTAACTGATGCTGAAAACTTTAGGAGCTCCGTACGTCGAGTAAACAAACCATCACCATTAACCCAAATAAAATGAGTATTTCGCACGATCTTAAAACACAACTGATACTTATAATGTCGAAAAGAACAGAGGATATGTATTTTTGATGCTACGAAATGCCAAAATTTGTTTTATTTTGTATATTAATAAAATATAATTGAGCTGATTATGAATCTATAAGAGAAATACTAATATTAATCCTTCGTAGGCACACTAGATCTTTTTCTATCGAGGCAAAATTTCACTCTCACATTTCATGGCACAAATTTCATTTTTTATTAAGTAAAGGTTTTAACATTTAAGTTAAATAACTACTTGGCAATGTAGCAAAGATGTTGAATAGTAATTTTGAATTTTTTACATTTTTTTGAAAGTCTAGAATATTAAAAAAATTTGGATTGGACAAAAAGACCCAGACTGCCTACGAAGTAAGTAAAGATACGTGTACCTACGAAAGGTTTAAGATTAGTTGCATTGTAAATAAGTTTTTCTTTTTAAAATGGATAATGTTTATTTTTTGGCTTCACAAATTTACAGATTTGTTGATATGTCTCTCTAGACGCATTCAAACAAAATATTTGGAGAGTATAAGATGGGTATAGGATTAAATAGAACATTATAGTACAATAATATTACAACAAAAGAATTGTCAGGCTCCAAAGAACAAATCAAAATAATGATAATGCTTATGAAAGTCGAACACTAAATGTACGCGTGCAATGAGTTTACTAATCAATAATAATAATAAATAGACGTTTCGATCCTAAAATTATTGATCGTTCACTAAAATTAAAAATCGAATTGTGCGATGTATGACTGTGATGTAGGCGAATTAGTTTTGATGTCCAAGCATATATACATTACAATTGCCAATTAAATTAAATGATAAACGCAAAGACAAGTCGCTCAGTGAAAGTGTCAGTTCTATTTTATTTCGCATACAATAATATTAATTATTAGTAATAATATTTACAAAAAAGCTTTGGAGGAAACGTAACATAAAAGGATCATTTAAAAATGCAGAACTCGCTGTATTTGAATGAATCAACGTTGATTGTTTGTGCGTTTCTGATCAAAGACTTGATGGAAAGGTTTGCTGTCATCAGCTATTCGCCTACGGCGATACAAACAATCAAATGGTGAATTGACGTAACACAGTGCGGTCGCGAAATCTCGTATTCTCAAAGGAATCGTTTAGCGTGCACGCGCCCATGAAGACGCGTAACGTCGCGTGTCCTCTTGCCATGTCGTTGAGGAGTCCTCTTGTTTGTTCTGCACTTTAATAGCGCGCCTGTGATCCTCGCAACGTGGACACGCGGAGAAATGAGTGCCCTCTCCCTCCCCCTCTTTCTTTCTCCCTCTCTCTTCTCTCTTTCTTTCTTTGTTTCTTGTTTTCTTCTTTTTCTCTTCTTCTCTCTCACTCTTCCTTGCTGTTTTATTCTCGCGCTCTTTCTTTCTTCTGCTTGTCTCGCACCGTCTCGTTCGCACCGTCGGTGGTCCTTCAGGACTCGAGGAGACACAAGCCGCCCGTGGAGAACATGTTCCCCAAGAGCAACGTCAATATTGACACATCCTCGGTGCAAATCGACAAATGCGTTTTGCGCTTCTGGAACTCACGCAATACAACGAGGACTTCTACGATGGGTTCTGTAACCTGGATCGAGCGTCAATAGCTTTTCATTTAAGTACTGGAAGCTGTAAAAAGACGGTTATATACTTACCTTATTAACTCTAAACGCTATTTAAAATACTACTCGTTTTGTGTCTTCTTCTTTACTCTTTGTTTCTCCCGAATTATAAGACTTTTTACTTGCTGAAAATATTCAGGAACAGTTCTTATCAATTTGTGATATTCAAGATTATTCAAATGTAGACGTTTTTAAAAATCTGTGGTTTTTTAAATTTCATTTAGGGAAGAAATGATCAAACTAAAATAGTTAAAATACGATGAATAGAGAAAAATAAGAAATAATGTAACAATAGATATTCTGAAATTTTGCATAAAACATATAACGTTTTATGCAATGATAATCTAAAATAATTTTAATTTTAAGTATAAATACATTATTTATGAAAAATGAAAGAAAAATGTACCAAATTTAAAAGATCGAAAACTATTGAAATTTAATTTCTTTTAGATCGTCTTTGATCAAAATCATTTTTCCGACGGTGTCTCATTTTTGCTTAGATGATTGCATATGCTGGTATTGTCTCGTGCGATATTATAAAAGAATAAGAGTGATAAAAAAGCATCAGTTTTTAAGTGATGAGAAAGCTCTTGTGACGACAGCGATACTAATTTCGCTTCTGCATTCCATCGGTGCGTTGGCTTGCCGTCTTAAGGCCCATGACGAGCGCGAGTGAGGTGTGTCTTAAAGCGACTGCAGTCTCGCCGAGAGAAACGGAATTTTTATTGCTATACCGAGAAAAATGAAGGAATAATTGAAAAAAGTGCTTGTTTGCACGAATTGCAACACACGGAAGAAGTATGAAAATTTTTACAAAAACGAAGATACGGCTTACGTGAACTTGTGATTGAGTTGATTTATGTTTTACACACATACTTCGTGCGTATTTTATTCGGTTTGTCATTTTTTTATAATAATAAAATTCAGTAAAACTCTCTCTCTCTCTCTCTCTCTCTCTCTCTCTCTCTCTCTCTCCAATTAAGCGGATTATTGTCTTGTATATTGTGTTTTCAATTTGTACCACTATTCCGATTACGATAATAATTTTTTTAAAAAAGATGAAGCTGCATTTTAAAAGACCAAATGTATACCATAAATGCAATCGCCAATAAAAGAATAGCATAGGTATATATATATTTTTTTTTCATCCATCCGAGAAGCGATGTGTCCTTGCATCTTGTTTACTTGTATCTTTGAATGTAGGGTGGTAGGAAAAAAAACGGATCTCAGTAATGGTGTCGATGTAGTGTTATATTCGATGAAATTTTCATTTCCGTAAACACACGTATTAATCACGCTTTAGGAATTGCTGTGTCGACGGTTATCATCCGCGAGTAATTAGATCGTGTACTTATTAACGAGAACACCGATGCGCATCGGGCTTAATGGCCGTTGCCTAGCGCGCTTGTGATTACCGGCCGATATAATTGCCCCGATGACCTTAAAAGCGCCTTGTATGGGCACCGAGCGGTTTTGAAAGTTGGAAAAAGTGCTCGGCACGTAATTTCGTCGTGAAGCGTGGCTGACATTTAGAACACCCGTTACAGCGACATTCACCGTAGTCGTCGGCGTCATGCGGCTACCTATGCGCCGTCTTGTACCCACGAATGCCGTTATTAATGCGTATAATTATTAATCTATACGTATTTATGTAATAATTAATGGGTGATCGCGGCGCTCTACGTCCGACCATGGTCGACGCGGAACACGAATGTCGAGGAACTATCTATCAACGTCCTACTTTGGCGTCGCTTTTATGGTTCCCGGGCGACCCTAATGTCATGAGAAAGAGGCGTAGACCGCGCGTGGAAGAAAATCTCAGTCCTTATTAGCTGAGCAGATGATCGTTTGATCACTTCTTATACAGACTCGCTTATCTTCTTATTGAAAACTTTGATTTTGTACCATTAATTATATCCTGTGTAGTCTTAGGGACTAAATAACTCGAAATGGAAGGAATCTGACTTATTCGAAAGATTCTATAGAAATGTTAAAATAAATAATAATAGTAAACATAAAATTTTGATAATTGTTATCTGATAGCAAATAACAGGATAGAAAGTTATGATGTAGTACCATAAGTTTAATTAGCTCTTGATATCTAGCAGCTAGTTCTATATACTGCTTAGCTATAAATATATGCTTCATAGAAACGTTATGTAAGCTATATATGATGTATAATATATCCAAGAGATAGCTTTTGCTGTCAGCAATGAATTTACGACATGTCATAGTTTAAGAAATAATGATTAAGAAGTAAAGAAGGGAAAGCCTCGAAAAAAAATTGACAATGTAAAATAATGAATTTTTTTGATAGAAGGCTAGGAAATCAATTGAAAGTTATACAAAAATTTACAGATTTTTCTTGTGGAAATTTCTGTTATTTTGCTATTAGATATATGTATGTATATAGGATATCTGCTTACATAACACTAATAATTATCTATAACTTCTTTATATCTATGACTATAATATGTTATATGTAAGCAAATTGTTTTCTTTTTCTTTAATATCATGAAAAAAGCTGATTTCGATTGGATACTGTAGTATCGTAAAAACAAAATTAAATAAAGACAGGATCGTGCTGAGAAGGGACGAAAGGAGTTGTGTTCAGTGTTTCCTTTGCTTTGTGTGACTTCTAGATAGAACATGGTCACACGTACAACATGCTTCCAAGTAAGTCTCGTGGCTAAAGTTGCATGAGAATGAACCTCCACTGACCAAAACGAGCATTTGAGACGGCTGGTTGGCCCGATAGGTTCCCTTTTCTTCAGGATCTCGTCTCGGAACACTGTACCGTACCTTCTTACAGGCCGTTTCCGATGAAGTCGGCCTTCTTTATGCCGTTCTTCGGCCCGCGCTCTCCACGCTCTTCTGACTAAGTGTCGATTCGAGGAAAACTACGAGTCGAATAATGCATAACGGATTCTCGATTTAGCGAAGCTGTCAACTTCGCTATAAAAATATTTTTTGTCTTGCATTCCAATGGATGATATTCTATTTGCAATGAAATTACGAGATTATGTGCTAACAGTTTGAATTAAGTACTATGTAAAAAAAAAAAATGGAAAATGCAATTCAAATTTAAAGAAAATCCAAAAGTCTGTTTATTCTCATATTAAAGAGTAAAGATTTTTAACATTACAATTCGTACTTCGCAATGTGCTTACCATTATCTGTTAAAGTATCTGCATTTATGAAATTAATGCAAATTTATTTTGCACATTATTATTGGAATATTTTTAATAGCAATAATTATGACTCACATACAATGGTAGGAGAAACAGTAGATTAAATAACGATATGTTATTTTAAAATATTTTTGCGCGTGATGATGAGATCAAAGTGAACAGAATAACCTAAATCAAATGTAAATTACTCTTGTGATCAGATTGTTTCGAGAAGACACGCAAAGCTTCCGAGAGGAGGGCATCATGCTTCTCAAGAACGGTGAAGAAGCGCGGAGGCGGCGTCAAAGGTGGGAACCTTCGAGGAATCTTTAATAAACACCACCATTGTATGCTAATCCATAAATATGCTCTGACTACAGTGCAAGCTTGCGTACAAACCAGCTGTGCCATGCATGCCTGCGTACACGTGCGGTTCTTCTCGACCAATCCAGCCTCTGGACGAATGCCAAAAGTGGAAATTTCATAGTACTCTCTAAAGATACGTTTCCTCGATATTGATAAAAATGTTACGTCATTAATGTATCACACTTGTTTAAAAAGAGGAAAGAAATTAATATAAATATTACATTAATTTTCTTATTGTTATTTACGATAATTTAAATTTTGGCATAAAATATATTTTATAAAATAACAAATAACGCAATAACTCGATACAAATTTTTGAATCTATTTAAGTTCTTTTTATACGATTACATTCTGTTATTATGGTTCTAAAGAATTATTGCATATTTTTATCTTTATATTTGATAATATCATCAAATTTGAAGGAAGAATAGGTCATGGTGATCGAAGTTTGAGGTCGTTTGAAAATAATTATTTTATTACCAAGTTCAGCGCTGAAGCGAGACGTTGTGGAACTTTCTTTTGCGGAGGAAAACTCAGGGGCTTTATAGAGGACGAAGTTTTCTACGGCGCCTACGAGAAACACGAGGCTAACGGGAAAATTCAATTCGCCGCGAATTTAATAAGAAGTCTGCGATCGGATTTGTATTACAAAAAGGCGAGACTTTATTTATTGATAAAATTAAATAGCATTTCGTTTTATCGCATTTCATCTATTTATATTACTCTTCTTCTCTTAAAAGGATACATATATTTCCGATTTGGCAGAATATTTGTTATATATGACATAATAAAATTAATGATATTGATTTTTTTTCCGGTGATAGAATAACTTACGTTAGTTGACAGAAAAAAAGTCAACATGTATTTAAATATATAAGATTGACAATATTTCATAAAATGGTAAATAAAAATTTATAATGTTTCATAAAATATGAATATTTTTTTATTTATTAATGTATACTATATATAATAGTATATTCATTTATTGTTTATTAATAATTATAAAATTTTATTTGTTAAAGAAAAAAAATGATATTTAAAAAAAATTTAAAAAATTTTTTTGTATCTTGAGAAAATTACAATGTCGATTGATTACGAAAAATAACATTGGCGCAATGCGGCGAAGTGTCGTATCAGTAACAATTGTAGCAGAGCGAAAGGGAAATCTAAAGGAAAGGGTAGCGCGAAACGTATTTACTACATCTATTTATCGGCGGGTATGTAAAATATAACACATAATACGCGATTTATATACGTGTTTTCATGCTATTGTGCGCTCATTGTACAGCGTATTGTACGTCTATGAGTTGAAGAGGAATAAAACAAGTCGATTAGAGGCGCGATATGAAGCGTGCATGTCGATAGCGTGCCGAAGTATCATTGAATTTTAAACGATCGGTGCCTGCACCTTGTTCACGCCTCTGCTCACCTTTCCGAATCACGACTGTCGAGCGATTAAGCATTTTTCAAGGAGGCACCGCGTGCGCCGGGCGTTACTGTTACTCTGCAATGACGGCAATCTTGTACCGAATAACGGTACTCGAGTAGTAGGTGGTAGGAAAATAATGGTATAATTTAGAGATTTTTTTAGCTGTATGCACAGAGTATTGCACAAGATACTCCCAAGCACTACACGTTTTCTCTCCGTTAGGATACTTGAGAACAACAAGGATGTCATTTGTTTCAATATCAAAGCATGAATAATTGAAAATTAAGAGATTATCCCGAATTAAGCGGCAGATAAAAGGCATAAGAAAATAAAACATTATGATTCGTTTAACTTCATAATTCAATTTTCAAGTCAAATTATTATATTAATAATTATACATGATAAAATTAAGAAGTTATTTAAAAAAACATGCTCTAAAAAGATATTTTATTTGTACTTAAAATTTAGACAAAATTTTGATTCAAGTATTTCTAAGATCTTTAATAGAGGTATATCACTGTGACGAATTAAGAAAATATTTTCAAACGAATAAATTTTATTACTTTAATATAATTTATTGACATTTTTATAATATAATAAGTGTAGTTATATATGTTGAAAAAATATTAATTATATCAGTGTTTTATCTCGTTAGTGATGTCTACACTTCGAACTCCCGCAGATTGATAAAAGCGATGCGATTCGCGAAGACGTCGACGAGAAGCGTGGTGCAACCGTGGTGTTTTCTGTTGCGAATGATGGTGACACGGTTCCCTCTTGAAACGCTTTAAAACGTAGAAACAGCCGCCTGCGGCACAACTCCCTTTGTCGCGGCGCACCGACGACGACTGCAATGAGACATAAATTGCAATTAGCACCACCGTATCTACGAGAGAGTACGTACGTGCGCGCGCCGACGTTGCGCCGCGTTATATTGCTAGCGCGGTCCGCGTTCTTTGCAGTTGCAACATTGGCCAGTCTTAGAGAACTGGTCGACCACAATGTGAGATCTCGGCGTCTTCTGACGAAGCTCGCACCGTTAAAGTGAAATACACGGGGAGGCTCCGATATATATATCTAGATTGTTACTTTTTAATTCCACAGCGGTTGAAACTTTTTTTTGCTACGATCCGATCGCGCATCAGGAATGCATCAGATCCGACACGTTTCTCGAACGAAGTTAATTCTTTAAGTATTTGCCACGCATTCTTTATTAAACATGGTATTCGCTGTATTTCAATTTACAGTCGAATGTCATGAGACCTTACTGTAAGAGATAACGAACAGCGGATTCCAACATATAACAACAAAATTTGAATTAAATTATATTAATATAAAAATTATATTAATGTAACCACAAATCTAATATTAAAGAAATGCCTATATATGACCTTCGTGGTTGTTGGAGTGTAAATAATATATTTATAAGGCGGGATAATATAATTCGCAAACAATTGGAATGTACTTATCAACGAAGTTAATCGCAACTTACAAATATATTATTTATGCACTAACAGTGCTGAGCTCGAAAGCTCAGATAGGCATTTTACTTTTTACTTATATTTGAATTATTCTTGAAGCCACAAAACTATTTTTATTTTTATTCTAACAAATATAAACAAATAATGTTATAATTAATATTATAATTAGTTGTATTACTAGACATAAATAGAAAAAGTATTAGAATTAAGCTTTTTTAGCGAGACGATCATACAAATTAATAAACAAATTTAAATGACTAAAAATAAAGCACTGCTTTTTAATAATTTTAATTAAATAATGATTAAAATTATTTGTATATTTTTTGAATATTCTGTTTCATTGAAAATAAAATATAGAGAACGTTCAATATTACTCTCTGAGCACATAAATCCACGAGTAATAAATTAAAAGCAATAATTTAAAAAATTAACGGATGCACAATGTCTTTTCATTTTTTATGCATATGAATTAAATCGTGTCCACTTGTAACTACTTCACAAAGTCTATGATGCTTAAAGCGGCATAATAAGAAGTTCACCATCATTCGCGCGCGGACTCACGAGCTCGGGTAACGACATTCCTCTGAGACGACTGCAACAAAGGAAGTCCGTGGTAAAAATTCAAGGAACAACTCTATATCGCCGGCATAAGTCACGGTAGCGCGGTATCGGGATCAGTTAGGTTTGCTAGCAACCGGAACGTTTCGCGATGCGATCGGCCCACAAGTCGATTTGACCCTTTATACCCAGAACAAGGATAAGGTACGCGAAGAGAAACATAACCGTAGCGAGCGTACCGCTACGGAGAAACGCGAGAAGCGAACGTCGAACGACGTTGAGTCGCATCACGAAAAGACAATGAAAAGAAAACGTCGGGCGAAGCTCTTGTTAGGCGAAGCTATTATCATTAATTAAACAGCGGTCGCGCTATCTCGATTCACGTCTTGCCGATGTGATGCCACGACATTAAAGACCGTGTGACACCGTAAAGACTTCAAGTTGGTACTCGTTATCGAAGAAATGACGGACCTGCCCCTTTTGCGTGTATCACTTATGCATCAGAGATCGATCATAGGAATCATATCGAGCAATTCTCTTTCTTTCTCCTTTCTCGCTTTCTCTCTTTCTCTCTGTTGGAAATTGTCGGTTGCGATCGGTGCGAAAAGTAATTCACGCAGCGATTTGGCTCTCTGGCGTATCGTAAATTAAACTGGAATGAATGCGGAATAAGAGATCGCAGAGTGTAAGCCATTCGGCGACAGAGTTATAGAGGCAGCGACATCGTAAACACGGTCATCGTATTTACGATACCACTTGTTGCAAAAGTTTCCGTACTTGTGGAGACGCTAAGTTAATCCCTATTTGTGTGCATCCGGTATTTATTTATATAGATTTTTACGACCGATTTGAGATCGTATTTTCAAAGCCGATTCTAATTTATATATATATATATATGTATATATAATCTTAAATATACGTAATGCAGTAATATATGACTTCCTTACTTTAAAAGTAATACAATTCAAAAACGTTTTCGAGTTGGTACAATGAATAAATTAGGTATACATTATCCTATAAATCATCAAAAGTGAATTATTGTAACTTCATAAAAAAAATCGTTAAACCATTATAACTAAAAAAAGATAGTTTTAAGAAAACCGTTAAAATTGTCATAATTAAAAAAGGATGATTTTTTAAAGAGTTTGACATTTGATCATGTTAAGAATATATTCTTTGCCGATATTATTTTATTATATTTTTTTATCAGGTTAAAAATTAGTTTTTCTCCTTTTCTAGGAAATTTAATTTTTTGAGTGATGTATGTCTCTTTTGAAATAAAGGAGCGATATTCATATAGGTATGATTCATAATGATTGATCATAACCACTTTTTTAATACGAATCTATCACATATTTCAAATTATGTAACAACGTTATAAATATTCATATATTATACTTTTGGTACCTACAAATAGCAAGTATTTCAAGCGTCTTATGTAATTTCTCTTGTACAATGCTTTTTTATGTTTTAATTAGATAGGATGAAATATTTTATTAACAACGTAAACAATGTTTTTTGAAGTACATGATGTTAATATTTTATTACGAAACCATTTTGCATGCTGTATACTTCGAAAGTGCAACGCGTTGCAACATGCAATGTGTCAAGCAACATATACAGCTATTTATGCAAAGAGAAACGATTAAAAATTATTACGATATGAAAAAATATGATATAATCAAAGTCGTAATTACGCGCAGCGATTTTATTTGATTCGTGCTAGCAATTCACGCTTTCAATTTGCACAAGTTCAGTCGAACTTCTCACGGAGATTCAACAAGTCAGATTCTTCAAAGTATCGACTTGGCCAAGAAGAAGGGTAAAAGGGATTGTTTACGATTCGAAGAATTACTCTCGAATTGTCCCGCGAGACCGTTTCTCACAAAGCCACCGATTAAGCACTATCGGGGCTACCAGGAAGCGGTAGACCACTTCCACGGATTCGCTCTTGCTTTAATCCAGCACGCCCTAATCCTACGATCATATATTTTAGCTCGGTATATGCTCATGTGCAGAATTATCACGACGTAGCAAACTAAACATATGTTACCGAGTCGTGCCTGCTTTCCAACAAGAGAAACAATATCTCGAAAGATATAAAGCTGAAGATATACACTTATCAAAATATATAGCGATACATAAAATCCTTTGTTACACTTATTCTATTCTAAACATTCATGAGAAAGGGAAGGGAAAGGATATATCGTTCTCAAACGAGATCATCATCGTTGCTTTAAAGTTCAACTAAAAATAGCGTGTAGTTACTTTAACGAAATAAAAACGTTGAAACGATAAAAACGATGATATTAATATAAAACTATTATATTGATAATTTTATCTCATTTTTTCTGTAGTTTTTTTACTTATAAATCTGTTATAGTAAATACACGCCAGATGCTAGAAATAGGTGTGCATTTCGGAAAAAGTTCAATGAACCGAAAGATTATTGCAACTGTACTTCTCTGGTCAACTTTATCCGTTAGAAGTAGTTGCCTACTTCCGCGGATAAATGTTCGTTTCTATGCTCAAGTCAATATGTATTGACCTACCACGGTAAACTTTATGTTTATATGCACTCGTTCACGGCGGTACCCGGGGATAGCCACACGTCACCGAATCGTGATTCTCGAGAGCTCGAAGTCGATGTTGTAACTCCCATCAAAGCCAGAAGTTCTCGACTTCGTGAGATTGAACATTTCTAGCAAAAAATTCAATACAAACTCGTTGTTGCAAATTCAACTCCATTTTTAAAACTGTAAAAAAACGAAAACACATGCAGAGGTAGATGTACTCAAGACGGCGTAACTTTTACAAATGTCAAGCTATGGCGATAAAATTTGGTGGAAATGTCAATGATAGATGTGGCAACCTAACCAAAAAACAGAACTCAAAAACAGAACCCGATATGGCTCCCTGCGATTTTTTTCTGTTCGATCGAGTCAAAAAACCACTACTAAGAGGTAATGAAAAAATCGAAGACGGCTCTGATGGCTATACCGACAATAGAGTTCCAGAAATGTTTCGAGAGCTGGATCAAGCGCTGGCATAAGTGCGTTGCAGTCGATGGGGAGTACTTTGAAGGGGACAATATCACTTTTGATAAATAAACTTGTATTTTGAATTTTTTGAATGAATTCCGGGAACTTTTTGATCAAGGTATATAAATGGGGGAGGACATGTAATTCAATATTCATCATTGAATGGTTTCATAGAGTCAACATATAGATTCAAATTTTGTGTTAGTTGTGTAATCATTTAATACCTAATAAATAATGTGTTACTCAATAGATGAGATTAAATTAATTATAAGTATTTTTGAAAATAATTAATAAGCAGTTTAGAAAATACATACAGCTATTTATGAAACACATATTTCACATTTGATTTATACAAGTAGATCTACCGTTTAATATTATCAGCACATACGAAGATAAAATTGAATTATAATAGGAAACTTTTTATTATTTATTGAACTCTCCCTAGATATTTTAAAGATAGTAGTATACAACGAATGCTACATTACCGGATCGTATATGATTGAGTGGATGAAAAAGCACACTAGTCATGGAGAACATCCGGTTGCACACGCCAACGGATGCACGACGATGCGCGCGTGAAGTAAATCAAAACTTGGCTTCGCCGATTGACAGTTGCGCGTTGTTCGCGCGCGGCGAGATTTACCGCAATTCCAAACGAGCTACCAGCAAGTAGCGCGACTTCGTGGCAGACCGGTTGCACTCGGCGGATCTTTAAAGCACCGCTTCAGCCGATGGAAAACACTTGTTAGCGCTCGGCGAGCGAATAAAGTGGTGCCTGTCCGAACTAAATGTAGATACATCTTTTATACGCGCTATCGCCAGCATCTGCAGCCTGCGATCGAGCTCTCTTTTGCTCTCTTTTCTCCTCTCTTCGTCTCACACGCGGTCCACACTGACCTCTTGCTCTATCTCTCTTCTCTCTATTTCTTTCTCTCTGCTCTCTCTCTCTCTCTTTTTTCTTCTTTTTGTCTCTTTCTCGAGGCGTGTTTTGCCAACTGTTGGTATGTGGCCTGCAGTCAGAGTTTTTCCGAGCACTTTAAAATCTTATGTACTATTGAGTTCCTCTTACGCCGACAAATATCGAATACTTTTACTATCATACATTCATAAGAAAAATGTTACAGTAAATACTTGGCTAAAAGAAACAAGAATTTCTGTAAAGAATGTTGATTCGATACTTCCAATTAAATATATTTTC
Organism: Mycetomoellerius zeteki; assembly: GCF_001594055.1. Classification (NCBI taxonomy): domain Eukaryota; kingdom Metazoa; phylum Arthropoda; class Insecta; order Hymenoptera; family Formicidae; genus Mycetomoellerius; species Mycetomoellerius zeteki. The sequence continues at coordinate 1,094,951 of NW_017256319.1, read as the reverse complement.
CAAAGATTGTTGTGTCAGTTATAATTTGTGCGATTTCATATTTTCTCACGTTTTGTTAATTATCTACAATATATTAGAATAAAATATGTATTATATATAAAATGCTAGATAAGAATTATGTAAGTAACAAACTCATTGAATCTTCTGTTATATTAAATTTTATTTTTAATGTCGTTCTACAAAAAAAAAGTATACATAATCTATATCAGTTAAAATAATTTTTTACATATTATATAAACTAAAACAAAACCTAGTTATGTTTTTTTATTTGAAATCAACATCCAATTTAAAGTATCACATAATTAAAAGCTAAATATAATAATTTTTTTCGACTAATTATTTTAATCGCAACCGAAATTATTTTAATCGTCATTTAATTTGTTGTTCTAAAATCATATTTGACGATGGCCGTGAAAAATGATGAAATTATCAGGATAAGAAGTACAATGCAAACGCAAAATGCACGTGATATGATTGTTACACATCTCTTCGTGACACGTAAAAACGAAAGACACGTAAGAATTAGCCTGCGAGTGTGACTAGGTGGATAAGGATAAGCCGCACGATGGCGTACCATCACCGCTAATTAATACCGCGAGTTAATTATGCTACAGAGCAAGACAATGTTGTCTATCCTCTATCTACTTTATCCGCGCAACCTATTAATAACAGGTAATCGTATATAGGTTTACTTAACTGGAAGCGCTACAGGTGTTCACAAAAGTGTTATAGTGTTTTAGCGCGGTTCAACGAGAGTCGAGTCATTGATTAGAGAATTAAAGGTCAGACAAGCATAATTTACGTCAGAATACTTGCGCCGTCGATGAAGGAAGAGAACATGGTAAGCACGATGGATGGTGAAAAACCATGGCGAATGGACGTAGAAAGACGACGAGTGAAACATTTATAATGCGCACGTTAATGAATACGATGATAGTACGAATTTATTATTTTATTTATTATATTATAGTACGAATTATTTATTATATCATCGTAATGAATACGACGAAGATAATATAATAAATAAACATGAAAATCTTCGTACAAGAATAAATTACATGCCATCGCCGTCGCCATCGATTACATTATACGAATGGAGACTCTTATCAGGTTTTATAAACCTATCAATTTTTGCTATAATTTATGTATTTCTATTTAATCAAAAAGAAAATTAATTAGTTACTAGAATTAATTTAGTACTTTTTAATTTATATTAATTAATAACTTTTTTGCTATTTACAATTACTTAACATTTTTAGTACAAGTTATATTTTATATTATCTCGTATATTATAACAATCTGTAAAGGTTTTAATATATGCAAATTATTGAAAACGCACGAATATCGTGTGTTATTTATATTTAATATATAAAATAAGATCTATTAAAATGTATAATTTATATTTGCGAGGTAAAATATGGAGAGTTAATATATCGAACCTCATGAAAGGAAACTCATATTATTACGTTGATGCGTGTATATTATGTTATTAGTTACGGACGGTCACGTAGAAAATTGACTTTTAACGAACGGCTGTTTCCTAGATTTTCCGGTGAATTTTACAGTTTCACCTAGGGAAAGGCGTCGATTGCTCGCGTAAACAATAGGACGAGGCGCACGTTCGCGGATGTATCGGCCGCGATTTCCCGGCGAACATTATACATAATTAGCAGCGCGGGTACCGAGACGGGGAGCGAACAATGGACGGCTCTTTTCACATGCGACTAAATACGTCAGCGCCACGGTAATTGGCCGACAATTACCAGCCGTAGAATTGCGGCAGCATTAAGAAGGTATAGCCCAGTAGCACGCAAATATGGGAGCGAAACTTATCTCGCGCAATTTATTTCGACGAGGTCGAGACCGTCGCGTTGTACGACGCGACGACGACGTCGACCTCGTCGACGTCGGCATCGTTCTCCAAAAGCGAGGACAAAAATGCGATTAGACAAAAGATAGCCACGCCGAAATGTGCATAACTCCACTCCATTTCTTGCATACCTATTTGAAGAGAAATGATACAAGCTAGATTTTCTACATTTACAAGATTTCTCAAAGACTACGATTTTCTTTATAACGATATGCAGTATCACGATAATTTAAGATTAATGTGAGATCACGATTGCCATTCCTTCGATTTTTAGTTGAAAACTCCGGTTCTCCGGCAAATGTAAAATCTTGGCTAGCTGTCATAAATTTTGAATTTTTTAAATCAATTTTTTTACGGTTTCGAAAAGAAATCTCTGACCAGAAGAGTCAGAGCACAGAGCAAGTAACAATTTCGACAGTAATAATCGACTTTCGGCAGGATAGTGGAATCTCCAGCAGGAAAGCCGTTGATTTCCAGCAACGCTTGAAATGTGGCAATAATTAAATCTCTAGTTGCTTAAGAAAATTTTGCAATTGATTAAGCACTTGTTATTGCATTATATTTAAAATTAGGACCGATATATAAATTACATTATTTCCTAAATGTTCAATTTATGAGGATCTTAAGTTTCTCCGTGATTGGATACATTTTACTCAACAATTATGATCATTACATTTCCATAATTCATATATATAATTTCAACAATAGTTTACATCACGTTTAAAATTCTGTTTTTATCTATTTCATTTCTGAAGCTAATTATTAACATTTTTAATACTTTTTCTATTTTCTTTTTATAATTATTATTGAAAACTTTTATAACTATTATTGTAGCATTTTATTCGATATTTGGTATGATTACTGCAATTTAGATAAATGCGTATTTGATATTTCTGTTTATAAAGAATTATTTCCATCTTCTTTTCTTGGGAAGAAGTTTCCATTCTGCACACGATCCTCTCATTTCCTAAGGAAGCGGCGTATTTCTGCGTCGTGCAAGAAGATAGAACACGACTAACTCTTTTTTCGAAGGAGCATTGACGCGGTGGCACTTTAACGGCATTTCAGCGTCGATATCGACAAGAAAAGCGTACGAAGCGAGATTTATCCGACGAGATACACATAAGACGCAGCGGGTGAACGCGGCTTGTCGTCGCTCGTCAGCGAGAAGACAGAGAAAAAGAAAAAATGGGGGGGGGGGGGGGGGGGGGGGGAGTGTGTATCATGGATATTTTCTCTCCCCAACGCCGCCCCGGCGACAGGAGAGGTTCATAGAAAATTCTATTATTCTATTCTTATCATCGCGCTGACGCGTGGTGCCCGGTATCGACAGACGGATACATAATGCAACGTGAGTTTCCGAGCTTGCGCGCGCGAGTGCATACCTACCGGATGCGGCCACCACTGAGCTTGCATACTGAGCACCAAGCCTCGTCCACGAAGCCCTCCTACAAAACGTGCTGACTCGTCGTGACGAACGTCGCCGCCGTATGGCTGGCTCCTCAACGTGCTCGAACGTGCCGTGCGACGTTGATCGAAGAGAGGGTAGACTTGACGTCTTTACGAGCACCGACAGCATTTGTACGACCTACGACAGGATTTCTGTAGGAAGACACATCGTCACAGGACGTGAAACATAGGATCAGAGCTTGAGAATACTTTCAAACTTCTAATAATTCCTTGCCTCGATTTGTTTTCATTCGCGTACAAATTTTATGTTTTGCTCTGCGAATTTAAATGCTTTATAATAAGTAGAGAATTAATTAAGCGGTAATTACGTTAAATGCTAGAAGCTAAAGAAAGCGAATGAAAAACATGCTAGATTTGAAGAATGCGCCCAAGCAGAACAACAATTAGTCACGGTAAGTTGCTGATTGAAAAAAAAAAAAAAAGTGACTTTTATTAATTGTTTTAATTTTAAAATTGATGTAAAAATTTTATGTCATGATGACTTGTGTGTTCTACTTGAAATTCCATTTGATATATTTATACAAGTAGAGCCACTTGTTCTGTGAAAAGTTCAGAGTCGATCATAATTTGAGATTTAAGAGTACATTAATTTACGCAAAACAAAAAATATATGATATGTAAGAGAATGACTGGTGTGCGGAGCACGGGTTTGACATATGTGCGAAATTTAAATTCTCGCGCGTGCCGACGGGGGGTATCGTTTTAATTAACACGCCGTCTGCCGTACTCGACCCCGTCCGTGAGACTAATTCGCCATGTGCAAGAACAATGCATCAGGATCGGCACCCGAGCGATCGACCGAGCGCACGAACATATCTCGAACTCACGCAGCGCCGTTGATTGCGTGTCGCGGATGTGGATTTGCGCGCGCGATTGAAAGACGACCAACGCGACGCCACCACCGTCGTCGCTGTCGCGAGTCAGGGCAACCGTGCGCTTGGAAATTCTACTAATTCAATGGATAGTCGAGCGTCATCGAGCAACGAGCGTGGGCACCGCCCACGCGTTGCGTAACACGTATTAATTAATTATCGACGTGCGCGAGCTTGAGCGCGGGGTCAGCGGGACGTGACACGAGAACGCTATAAAAACGTGACTTCTGCGTCGAATCTTGGGTATTCACTTCGGTCGCTTGCGTAATGTTCGCTATATGCAGACTCATTGCATTGCGAGCGAGCGAATGCGTATCAGATTGAAGAAGTAGATAATTTGTGTAGATAATTTATACAGATGTTGCTTCGTTGTCATATATCGAGTTCAATCTATTATAATAAAAATTGCTTAAGCGTTCTATTTATTTAAGGAAGTCAGTAGTAAACAATTTTCTCTCGGATACATCATATAGGGGAGAATGGTCTAAATCGGACCTATTTACAGTTTTTGCTCTCTATAAGGCGTAAATAAAGTTCGATCGTAAAAGCGAAGGTGCCATTGGAAAGATCATTTAATTCCCTTCATTTTTGCTTCAGACTATTTTGACGTATCTCTCACCTGTGTTAAACTATAATGGAAAATGTAAAACGCTTTTTCCGATCCATCCCTTGGTTCAGATCGAAAACTCCTATTTTTATGGATTTTTAGATAGAATTTTAAAATATTTTAATGTATTTTTCTTAGTGTTGAATAAAAACGAGCAATTTGACAGTCAAAAATAAAAATTTTTTCGGAAAAAGAAATTATTGACTGTTTATATTATTAGAATTGAAATCAACAAGACTCAACTAATCTGAGTCGGATGACTCATGATATTTTACTAATTTAATTGCTTGGACCAGATCTGGTCAGCCGATCACCAGTACTATAACCAGGCCTGAGTTATTCACTGTACTGTCCGATTTGGACACGAGTCCTTTCGAACTTTGGAACAAATTTTACAATAAACCGCAAAAGTGATCACAAAATATTTGATATTTTTGAATTCTACACTCTTTAATTATCTTAAATCAATTACTTTTCAAATTTTTAATACCTTTTAAATAATGATTTACAAAGATTTTCTTTTTTAAAAAAATTTTCGCACGATGACTGAAAGTACATATTTGCGTCTATTTTATGAATATTATGACAGAGAACTGCTATCACATGTTCGTATATATATATATATATACACACACAATATATATAATTATATAATTAATATAAAATTATTTGTTCAGAATTTTACCCTTATCAAATATTTACGATTAATGCTCTTTACTTATTTATCATATTATTACTTTATTGTATATCTTGTATACAATTATAAAATTTGATAATGATGCAATTAGTAATTAATAAATAAAGCCAAGAGCGTGCTTTATGCTATTGTTGCTCTAAAACAGTCTGTGTCTATAGAAAACATAGATACTTCAATTTCTAGATTCATTAAATAAATATCTGTGGTATGAGTACTACGGTTACGTAGCAATCGTAATATTGAATTAATCCCCGCAGGAATGACTGATCATTTAGGCATAGCGAACAAACCCGAACTTACTGTATTACAGTCCTCGCATAATATCTACATCACATATTCCTATATACATGCACATGCAAGTAATAATGCAATAATTAAGAAAAGGTCAAAATAAAATAGAACTTAATCTAAAAAGAAGAATAAAAATAATAAGAATTAGAACAAGAGACGTACATATATTTGATATACATCGAACAAAATAGTGCAAACCTATTTTTATACTGTATTATATTTTATTTATTATTATATTTATATTTTTTATATTTTCTTCTCCAAAAAATCTAAATAACTAAAAACAATTAAAGTATTTTGACAGACAATTTCGAGTATAAGTTATATAATCTGCGCACACTTTCAATTAATTTTTAATTTATTTGATGCAATTTTCTCTTGAATAAATGGAAACTTTTAATGAAAAATCGCTCGCATTTTCATGAACAAATGCCGATACAAATGAGCGAGCTGTAATTTTAGAGGCTATGTTCTCTCGTAGCTGCCGGTGAAAGCACAATAAACCGATTGAGATCACGCCACTTCAGGTCAAAACAATGCAACTATTTGCATATGGCACCGCTCGCGTCTTAACTGTGGCCGCGACGGCGGTTGTGGTCGACGATTTCTGTTGCATGCACACATAGAGACGTAAGCCTTTTGCGGGCGGCCATATGCTTCTCGTGAGGCTCGTTTGGTGTTATTCAAGTACATTCTTTTGTGCAAATGCATGTTTAATTGCTCTTTGTAGTGCCTTTATTTATCAAGAATTCATCAAGAAAAAAGAACAACAAACGTATGTTTGAAAAATAATTTTAAATTTGTAAGAATCAAGAAATAAAAGTGACGAAATAATGAAATATAGGATTTTATATGAATTCTATGAAGCGCTATTCCATATTAAAAATTTGAAATATTCTGGAAACTTTAAAAAACCACTTTATGAATTATTTGAATACAAAATGAAAAAGAGGAAAAATTAGTTTCACTGTTCAATGGTCGATACAATAATTATTGTACACTTTATTTATTGTACTTTATTTAACATTGGAAATTAATGAGTTTCTGTGACTGTTTTGTTTATTTTATATCGATATAATGAATATTAATAAAATTATTGCATATAAAATTATACAAGATTGAAGCTACAAATATTTGTAAATTTTGTATCTTTGTAATATATGCGTTTAAAAAATATATCTTGTTTCATACGTATGAAACTAATACTATTGCAATCATATTTTAACTTCGATGCATGAACGAAAATATCTGCCGAAATCGAAGTCGACGGATTGTGTTATTGCACTTACGCCGGGTGCAACGTCCGACTATCGCGCTCGAACGATTTAAATTTAGCCGGCAATGACATTCCTCTTTGAACATTTTCCTGTATTATAATTGACAATTGTTAACAGTATGTGGCGTATTTTCATTTTATCGTATATCTTTCATACGTGATAAAGAAAATACGCCACAAAAATAAATTAACGACATCTTGCGCTATAAGCATGTTAGATGAATATTAAGTTTAAAAATATATTATAATGCGTATATTTTTGTTACAAATCAGTATAAATTTTACTCTTATCCATATAATTTTATAATGTGGTTTGGAACTGAAATCTAAGAAAAATGAGCATAAAAAATAATTTAATAAGAAAAATACTTAACGAGATAAATTATACAATAACATTAAGTATTTACAATTATTATCACGAATGAAATATATGTATAGCATAATGACGTTTCGTTTGAAGATATTAATCACCATTGAGTGGAAAGTTCTTAACATACTCGTATATGCAGTTTGCTCGTGCATCATGCAATAGAGAACTTGTATGAAGGAAATTTTTAATGTTAATGTATGCCTGCAAGGCATTAGTCAAGTAAGAAAAAAAACTCAAAGATAACTTGAAAACAATATGGCGTAGGGAAATTCCTTCGATAATTGTTTCTGCCATTTTATGCAACTTGCAGTCTTTCTTTTGTTTCACTCAACATAATTTATAAAATAGTTTATAAAAAGAATTATTATTTATTTCCTTATATGTAGATTATTCGACTGAAACATCGCATGTACATATGCTTCTCGCTTTGTTAGCTTTATTAGCTTGTCGCTTGTAGAAATTCGCGAGATAAGAGTACAATCAAAAAATTGTTTAAATATAAATCGCAAATAACTTTTCTGCAGTTATGCGTTTTGCTGTGATATTTGCACGAGTATTATGATTATCATGCATTTTACGAAAACGATAAGAAAATAACGTAATGTGGTAATAAAATAATTACATACGTACAATAAATGCATATTCTGTGGGCTCATCTTGTTGAAGAAAAAAGATCAGATTTTTGTGTAAAAGATTTTAATCAAAGACACATTTATTGCATTGCCTTCGTTGGCATCATTGTCAACTAGATTCGCAAGCAGTCTAATTAAAAAATCATATTGTCGTATTAAATCAAACATAAGACCGATGAACATCTGCAGAGTATGATGCAAAGATTGCGCACAACGAGCGCTCTTATCAGTCAACGTGGCAGATTGGGAGAACAAAAAATTAATCGTTTTGCCTCAGAAAATTCCGCGATTATATTTGAGCTATATCATAATTCAAAAACGTATCTATAATATTTAATGATAAAATATTTTTAATTAATAAAATATTGGTAGCACATAATAGATTTTTCTCACGTTTTAAAAAATATATAAATAATACAGAATAGATAGAATGTTTTCTTTTTTCTTATGGAAATTGGCTAGCATTTTAATCATTGTATAATTTATACTTATTAAAAAAATAGATAATTTCATTAGTTTTTAAATCATTATCATTTTTTAAATTTTGGATTCAAATGCTTGACGAAAAAGTATCCCGGGAAAAAATGTTATATGGGCATATTTTATATGTGATTATATACAACTTGTGTGTGTGTATATTAAAATGTTTTTATATAATTTTTTATATAATTATATATATTTAAAAAAATTATATATAATTGTATACGAAACATTTTTTCCCGGGATATTAAAGTAAAAAACATTGGAGTAAAGTTATGTAAAGTCAAAAATTAAGAATTTAAGGATTAATTAATGATTTTGAATTTACGATTCTACGTACTAAACATGTCATATCAATCATTAAAAAATAATTATTCTATCTAGATAAAGATTTATTTTTCGATAATATCTTATCTTTTCTCATCATCTCTTTTTATATTTTAAGCATTTTTTGTTTACAAATTCGGTCGTAAAACTTATTTTTGAAAAATTATCGAACGGAAAACATTACAAGCTTTGAGAGTCACTGCTCAGTCTGATTGTTGATTTTTCCCCTCCTCCCATTTCTTCCCCCCTTTTCCTCTTCTCGCGATAGTATTGCAGCTTGCCCCGCGTGCGCCGTTGTATTTCATTGTTGTGAACGCATGCAAATTGCGATCCCAGTGCCGGGCCCGAGTATCAATTCTAACAGAATTAATTCGAGTGCAGTCATTGTTTTTTGCGCGTCACAAAAAACCCTCTATACGCGGGCGGCATCGTTTTGCCCCGCTACGAACAATATCCGGTTCATACGAACGGTTGCGCACGTCGCCGATCTCTCCTCGCCATGCCGCACCGCGCTGCGCCGCTCCGCTCCGACCTCGACCACCCCGTGTGTTCCTATGGTAGCGAAATCCCGTTCGAAAATTGGACTGTGGATCGTCGATATAACATCGGCAATCGATCATTTTATTGGTAATTATCGTCAACGTTTTGCCAGTGATGTCAGTGCTCAGCGAACTGCGTCAAAAAAAGGATTGAGTAATATAGCGTCGCTAATTCGTAGAACTGAATGCCCGTGTTTCATCACGCGATAACTTCCAGCGAATAACCTCGCTTTCAGTGACAAATAACCAAAATAGTACGACTATTAGTGTTGAAAAATGTAGAAAATATCAAAAATTTATAAAACTACGCGAGCCACTGTTTACCATTGCAGTTATGTGCTCAATGTATTAAGGAAAAGTTGAAAAAATATTTGATAAAAAAAGCTTATAAAAATCTTAGTATAATATTTAAAAATATTTAAAGTATAGAAATTTAAAAGTAGATTTTAACATTTTAAAATATTAAAATATTAAAATATTAAAATCTAGACTATAAAAATTGGTGTGTAGTATAATATGAATTGTTTGATATTTATGTTACAGAAAGATGACTTCACAGCCGTCAGTTCAGCATTGCGCCAATATCTTCCTGAAAAAGATACTCCATATATTTTGGACGTCGATCTCGATTTCTTTAGTACTAAAAACCCATTCAAGGATCTTCATGAACGCGTAAACCTCTATGACAAGTTGGCGCCTTTATTTACGTATAAGAGGACGGAATCAAATGATCCAGAGTTAATTTTGTTTTAAATTTATACGAAAAAGAAAATGATTTAATTTTTTTTAATTAAGAAAGCATCATATATATTTCTAGTAATTAAACAATAAGATGTGTACGAATCAAAATCGTAACCATCAAATTATAGGACTTCAATATATATATATATATATATATTTTGAAGTTTTGCTTACATCGCCGATAAAAAAATAAAGGTGAATTCTTGAATTTACGCTGCTTTATAGAAGAATAAAATTTGAATTTACTCTTATCAAAAAACACGGAAACAATACCATCCAGTTATGTAACTGTATGAGCCGTGTTGGAGAATGTCTTGCTTTTTTGAATACATCAAAGGAACGAATTAATTATCTGTGTATCTACATGCCGAATTTTTATCAATCGTGTTTTATAAATACTGACACCGCTGAGAATAGCTTGAACTAGAGTTGAAACGTAAAAATTACAATTTAAGGCGCTGACTCCATACGGCTTTCTTTTTATACAATTGTTTAGTTTGTTTTTTTTAAGAATATAGGAGTCCGGTCATTTTATTACTTTTATTGTACTATTTCATATACAATATAAAAAATAAACTTGCGAATTGTCCATCACACATAATCAAACAATAATGTTAATCTCATTATCTTAAAATTTTTTTAAATCTTATTTTTACAAAATAAAAAAACAAAAAATAATCAAATAGAAAATATTATTCTCACGCTTTCTAACAATAAAAGCTCTCTTCATGGAATAAAAGCATAATTTTAAAAAATTCGATCGTAATTTGGCTGTTATAACTTCTAAGATTTTAAAGAAACAATGATCATATTATATTAGCTCATTTAACACACAAAATAATACTATACAAAAATACCATACAAAAATACTACAACTAAAATAATGAAGCATCGTATAAAAACAATCTACAATATGTTGACTTGCTGCAGACTTTGTCTCAAAAACGTTCCCTATTGTACAGTCCTGTCTTATTTTGTGCGTACTCGAAAAATTAAGAATAATTCAATATTATTAAATACAAGATCAAAAGAGAAAAAAAAAGACGGAGAGAGAGCACGAGAGTCATTAACTATTATCAGTCATTAAATATCTGATTTCACAGAAATTTGATTGGGTAGGAAAACGAGGGGGCGAGAGATCGGGTAAATCGCAACCAAACCGGGTAGCTTTAGAAGCGATGGAATTTCGCGAGTTAGAGGATGGGAGCTACCGGCAACGAGCGGAAGATTTGCGAATAATTAGGTGGACCGACAATGGCCGTAGTCCCGTGGCAGGCCGGATACACAATGTGGCCTGCCACCAGCGGGATAATAGACAGAGAAGAACGACTCTATGGGGTTTTAGGATTCGACGGACATAATGGCACTGGCCTATTGTCTACGTAGCTGCAGACTGCCAACATCCGCCTCCGGGGTCGACCATGTCGGCTCATCTGCATACCAGCTTACAACCCTTCAGCCGTTTAGTTCCGAGCATCGAAACGTTAATTCTGCTCCGGCTACGCTATTCGTCAATGAATCTTGATCGCGTGCTATTATTAATACTGTGTCGCATCGTTTGACAAAATGAAACATTTTTAGTTAATTAAAATCGATATAATGCCTCTTCAATTAATTCTCACATGATATTCAATGTGTACACGCGACTTTTTCGATAAACCGTTCCTGATAAATTTCCGATGAATTCCCGTTATTTGAAAGATTCGTGATAAATTCGACTGTTTTATTAGATGTGTTGGATATTTTTAGTAGCACTGTTTATAAAGAGAGTCGTTGATCGGCAATATTTTCCGTCATTCTTATTTTACGATACGATCGATATGTCCCAGATTGCTCGTAAATAATTCACACGATATTGATGTTGACAGGAAATAAATATAAATACTCAATTAAAACAACTGACTCAAGTAACACTGTAGGCCTACTTAAATTCTTTTGTTTTATCATACGGTGCGTAGAGCAGTAGATTGTTTCTAATTTAAATATACAAATATTAACATACTATTATATGTTTGTTTTTTGTATAATTTAAATTTATGTTATATTTGTATAAATTTATGTTATATTTGTATAAATTTAAATTAAATTATTTAAAATATAACTTCTTTTGGAAATTAAAAAAGCTAATCATTCCCTACATACATTCGCAACAGCTTTTACAAAGTATGCCGCAATATATTGTACGTAATTATTAAACGAGCTAAATTTTGGGAGTAGCTAGTCGGTGTTGTAGCTGAATTTACTTAATTATCGGATTATGGTAACTAACATCATACGTTGAATGTATAACAAATTTTGTCGATGAAATGGAAATGTTAATTGCGTCGTCATTTATAAAGCGCAACAGTGTGTTATTTGAATTTATAAATAAATTACAAACAAGTTTAATTACAAATATATGTTTATATAATATAATACTAATATAAATATATAAGTATGGTATATATTTATATTACTTTTATAAATTTATATTACTTTAATAAATTAATAAATACATAAATGAAATAATTATATTTATAGCGGAAATAATTTGTTTATAAATTGCCGCTGTGAAAGATTTAATGAAAAAGTATTTTTTAACATTGATTTATTCACAGAAATTTTTTTGTATTTCGCTTTAAGTTTTATATATTCTATTTTAATAATCAAAATTATCTAACAGAAGATTTATAAGGAATTATAAGGAATGTGCAACAAACATATTAATGAAGTAAGCATACTATAAATTTACTGCTCTTCACACAAGTCTCTTTTTTTCTCTCTCTCCGTGCCTCTTAGATTATTTGCATAAGGTTTCGCATCGTGTCTTTCTATAACCGATATGTACAACGGTTACTGCATATTTTGTGAATCCTACTTTGCATATCTCCAATTGTCGAAAAGTCTTTGATCGTTTGTAATTTCTCACGGAGTTCCACGTCGTGTGCGTCCTGCATGTCATTTAGAAAACATCTACTATCCTATATTCGAAATTGCTGATTTCAAGGTCGAACAATTTAACTTCTCACCGTGGGATTTCGACAAGATGCATACCCTTGAACGTAGAACGCAGTTAAGCTTTGACATCCGGAATTGCTTTACCGTTATGTTAATGTAACGAATCGAGCCATTTAAATACATGTCGGTTAAATATTCGGTTCTTTTTGGTCTACGTGTACCATGGAGGATAAGTCCAGTTTCTGCTTTCAGCGCGATGATAATGCAATGCAAGAGAATGATGCAACCGTTGCCTCTTCAAGTTCAATTTTTAAAAATCTAAATCAGCACTTGATTTTTTATTATTATTAAATTATTTTTTTATTTTGTTATTCTCTATCTTTGTGTTTTTCTTTATTTTCAAATAGAAGAAGTTGCAGAAAGAAAACATCTGAGTAATTGTAACTTTTTTAAAATATTAAAATATATGATTAATTGATACTGTAAAGTATACTGTAGTCTGTTTTGCGGAAATTTTTTATCTTTCTTTATATATGTTTATATCTATATATGTAGATGCGCAGACCTGATGATTTCGATTATTTAATGTATGCGGGTCAGACGGCGCTACCTGTCTTACCCTGAGAACTTGGCGGTGCATTGTGATTGTAATCGCCGGCTGCAGGTCACCCCGTAGCCTAACCGAGGTCAGGGTCATTCCTGAATTATTTAAATTACGCAATCCACATTCCTTCGTTCAGGCTCGTACAAATTCCGTACCGTTCGCGCTATAGTCCATGATCTTTTGTAAAGAATAATAATTACGTGGAAGAATCAAAGAGTCAGCCTTTTGTAAGAAAACAACTAACCGCATGTTGTGTCTACGATTGAAACGCGTTTTTGACTTAAATATTGATTTAATTTATGACCCCAAATTCTTACAAAAAGAAGGTAATTATTCAGCATAAATGTTTTCAGTCATAACGGAAATCTTCCTAGATTAATTATTTATTTTGATTTGTAGATTCCTTAATGAATTTACATTATATAAATAAAATAATGAAATATAAATCGTTATAAGCGAATGTTTTAAGACACGAACAGTAATAAAAAAAATTTGATCAAACGTGTTTACGCTCCATTTAGCATAACTGCTTTGCGTTAATTCTCAACATCATGTTGGGTCCATTTTCTTTATGAGTTAATCGATACGTATGAAGTCTTGAGCGGTGGTCCGCGGGGTGTATTTTGCGCAACTCCTTTCTCAGGATTTGCCACGTAATGTCCCACTGAGATCCATACGAAAGAAGAAACGACACAAGCGGGGGGTCCGGTATGCAAAGCGAGATCCGTTTTTTGGCCGCCCCGAATATTGATGTATAGCTAAGTATGTAGATGAGCGTGAGAATGCAGCTCGTGCCGGATGGTGGCGCGAATAGGCGAACCGGAAGTAAGCCAGTTCCCCCATTCTCCGTAGCTCCTGGTTGCTTTTGCGGTGCATTCGTTCCTCCTTCAAAGCAGTATATGTACTTTTGTCATTGACTTTTTCGAACGAAGATGTAAATACAAAATACGAAGCACTGTCGAAAACTTGACATAAAAACATTTATAATTATACGACGTTTTTAAAGTTGTCTTCGCAGAAAAGCAGTTAATATGACATCCCATTTAAGATTTGCAATTTTTTGTGTTAAATTTCTATTATAAATCATACTTTCTCTATTACATAAAATCTGTACTTCCGTTTTTGTTATATATCTCAAAATATTCCAAAAATGTACATTGTTTAACAATGGCGTGAGGGATTGACTCGGCCTAAATTGGCGCTCGTGGTTTCAAAAGCGGAAGCGAGCTATCTGCTAGCATTTGTATCCAACTGGTTCTACCAATTTCGCCAGAATTTATTGGATTGATCTAGTTGTTTGACTAGAATAACCACAGCGTATTCTGATAGAATAATGTATGGTTTACCAACGTATACATACACGCTATGTTATTGTGTCTAACAGGTATGGAACTAATATTACTAAAATATTGATTGATATAATTTTAAGAGATAAATATTTTTTATTTATACAAATATTTTTTTATTTTTGTATAGATTTTTAAAATATTTTTGTTATATTTGCAAAAAAGACTTTATTATATTACTTTTAGAGTTATAAAAGCAATGCTCGCTATTTTCTTATCATACTTCTCTATTTATGAATTTTATCAGAGTTCTTTTGCTCATTTTTTAAAAAGATTAAAAAAAATATTTTGTCATTTAACAGTCCGCGATTGTAATGATAAAAATGAGTTGATTTTATTTAACATTTAATTTGTTTCTATCAATGAATCCGAATTTTGCAACATATCGGAAATGCATCTTCAGTAGAAAATACAGGAGCGGAATTCAAAGAGCAATAATGCCACCTTCGGCAAGATTTTATCACCCCTTTATTCTCTCATTTCCCTTTTACTTTTGCACCCTGTCTCGCCATCTCGTTTGCTCTCACAACAGCCTTCTGCTGCTGAAATATCTGTTTAAACCTGCACGAGGTACGAAAACGGGACGGAGATAAACAACAAGGAATTAAATATACAATAAAGTGCGGAGTCCGGACAGCGAAAGGGCGTGGTGGGGTGGCGAGGTGGTAAAAGAGGGAAACTCCTTTACCGGCCGCCATTCCGCCTCACTCACCCTCTCGTGCGCCCCAACCCTGAGCCACCCGCATAAATAAATCCAATTGGCTCAAATAAAATGTACGAAACGAAGTCGCGCCAATGGCCAGGCTATATTTTATTTTCTCTCATTTTCCCTTCCTCTCGTGCGGCGCTTTCGCTCTTTCTCGCTTTTTCTTCTCCGCCCACTCTCGCATCATCCCTTTCCGTATTCGTCTGTAGTTCTTTTTCTCTCGTTTTGCTCTCTCGTCCGCTTCTATCCCTGCGACGACGGTAGGATAATTCAATCTCGACTTTTCACGGATTTCCCATCAAAGGAGACATACCGGTTACGAGCTGAGAGATTTCTCTTTCTCGGCGCGTCTGCAGTTGCTCTGACTTTTTGAATCGAAACCGTCCTTATTTCTTATTCGGTTTTATCAACCACCCCTTTCGTACATTTTCTGTCCCCACAATATACACCTTTGAACTTACATCATTATTTCACATTAATATTTATAATAGTTTATTGTTATATATTATAATGTTACATGTTATAACATTCCAATTTATTTATAATTGATTTATGCACGGACGCATATTCAGGTATTAATATTATTATGTGACATTATTATCTAAATTCAGTGATCTTATAATATATGAAAGTTATAAAATTTATGTATAAACGCATGTGTGTGTGTGTGTGTGTATGTGTGTGTGTGTGGAAAAATAAAAAATGTTTTTTAATTATTTTATTACATAAATCTATTTAAGATATATTATTATTAACTTAACTAAAATTGCAATAAATTAACAGATATCTTGATATAAATATGTACACACCTTAACATTATAATGTAACAAAAATATTATCTTATATTATTGGACACCTTATTAATGTTTAATTTAATATAATCTTAACAAAATTTTACACAAAAGTCATTAAGGTAATTTCAATACAATAACAATGGATGTACTAAAACGCGTAATATCATTGAAAATACATTGCATAATGTATGAAACCACGTTGTTACTTGATATTTAATTAATTTATAGTATAATATATCAATTATACGACTATTGCATTTAACTATATTATTAATCTATTAATTGTACATAGTACAATTTCAAATCGATTCTTTTTTGTTTCTCTTCAATATTCGATTTCATCATTTATAAAGTATCTAAAATCAATAAATAACGGGAAATTTTTGTTTCATAATTATTAATTTCAATTAATATTCTTGCCACATACTGATGTAAATACATTGTAAAATTTTCCCGCTTGCGATTGTTAATGTGCAAGAATGCTTCCGGTCCACGTGGATTAGAACACGTGCAACGGTGGTTTCTTCATTAACAAGGTGCTCGGTCGTGGAAGGAGGCAAATTTCGTTGAGGCAGGTCACTTTCGTAATTACCTCCTCTCACGGAAGTCCCCAACTTCGGTCTTGGCGGCGGTGGCGGAGGCGGCGGAGGTGGTGGTAGCGACGACGACCCTCCTCAAGGTCGTCTCTCATCCCCCGCAATTAAGCCCTCCGACAATTAGATCGATAAACGCAAGGAGGCGCTCTTTATGCCTCTCGTGCTGGGGCGTTTATGCGCTCCGTGTAACAGCCGTGACTCTCTTTTCCTTTCTCCCGCCCTCTCTCTTTCATTCGTATCTTACCGACGATAATGAATCGCTGAAATTACAGTATGCCGTTAAGATCGACCCGAGATTTCTTTAATAATGTTACCTCCCTTTCACGTGTAATCTTCGATTAACCAAATACCTAGTATTCATTATAACTCCGTAATTCAACTTGGATAAAATAGATATTTGGAAAAAAGAGAACATTTAAATGATCGTGCTATACATTACTTATCTCTTATATTTTGAGATAACAAATTAAGTGCTGTTCGGTGCAGTTACAACTTCTGAAGCTTCAAAATTTATTTATTAATTTTATCCGTATTTTTACATCATATTTTTCAAACCAAAATGAGAATTTATTAATTATAATTATAAGAATACATAGAAAGAAATTATTTATTTACTGTGACATGTTTATTTAATAGGATTTAATTTGAAATTTAATTTGGAAAAATAAGAATTTAGCTGTTTCTTGAAAAGTATGCAATAATTTTTCACATAAAAGTATAAAATAGGAAACGTATTCTTCTTATACAATTTCTGACATATTTAGAATTCTGAAATGTTAGAGTATTTGGAAGGGTTGAGGGAGTTTATTTTATATCCGGCGCACCCCCCTGGAAAAGCAGATAAGAACCAACATCGCCATCTATCGTAGATGATAAGAACGAAGATTTCCTTTGCAGTTTCCGGGGAAGCCGCAACCCCGTTGGATGACGTGACGAGCGACACCGACGCCATGCGTCCAAGATGGCCGCGGATCGTTAAACGGTCACGCGCAAACTCCTCAGGGGATAGAGGGTTGATTTGGGGGTGTCTTTGCTTCTTAATAGCGTCGAAGAGTAGTTACGATCTCAGATCGTCACAGCTAACTTATCAGACAGTTTCTATTCATCATTAGACGCTTAACGCGTGCCAAGTATCGCGACTAAATCATAGTTTATTAACATTGTTTATTACTATTAAACGTTGCAGTCTTCTTTATCAAATTTTATTTAATAAGTCATATTTTACTAAGAAGTTCTTGTTTACAATAACCAATGTATGCAATGTGTGTGTATTTTAAATTAATATCACACAGATGTTTCTTTTAAATTTCTCATTGCACAAATGGGTTATATTTTACATTAATGAATAAGTATATGTATATTGTGTGTAAAAAAATGAGAAATTTATCAAATCTTAATACGTATTTTTTTTTTAATAATACCGACTAAACATTTAATTACAGTAAATAAATATTTATTTAATAAAAAATGATAATTAAGTCAATTCAACGATTCTTATATCAAATAAATATATGTTTACATTTAGTAAATATATTTGGTCAGTACTATTTAAACAAATATTTATTAAAATTTATTACATATTTATAATATATAAATATGTTAAATATATTCAAAAGTTTTAAAATAACATGTACGAGCATTTAAAAATATATAGAATATAGATATAATATAACATCGTCTTATATGATTTTAGCTTGTTTGTAAGAAAACTTTACATAAATTATATCATAACTAAATAATAACGATTATATCAATAATTAGAGGATTTTTTAGAAAAATTGTGATGTCGTGAAGAATTTCAAATAAATATTTTATATTTTTGGAACATATATATTCAGTTGCTTAAATCGGTATTAATCTTTTTAAATATAGGTATTATCTTATGTTTTTTTTTTAATATTATTGAATATATATATTTTACTATTTTTGCTCTTTTAAAATAAAATTTCTATCGGCAGACATATGTTTTATTCAAATGCAACTGGTTATCGATTACTTTAAAGATAAAAATAATATGTGTATCGATAAACTACAATGGAAACGGGCAACGAAACTTCCTGACATGTCAACGGCCAACATTTAATACACTTCATAAGCATGACGAAGGTTATCGCCCTTTCGTCGAACAATTGAAGAAATGACAATGATCATTACTTTAAAAAGGGCGGTACAAACGTAAGGGCGTATACGATTGTGGCGTGCTTGCGCTTTTCAACATGAAGCTCGTTGCCCTCTGTGCGGAAATACTGTTTCTTACTAGCACGTACATACTCACGCATATTTAAGTATCAAGTAAGCGACCACAATATAGTATTGCACATGTCAATGTTATGTATTGATGCATCATGCATTTGACACCATATGATATATTGAGAGTCATTGCTCGATCTTTCGTCGCACTTTTACGCGGCGATGCGTAAAAACGCGCATGCAAATTTCAACTGGTCATTAGTGAGACCGAATACTGATCAATGAACTGAGGACAAGTTAATTTATTGTTCCATTATTTAAAATGTATTTTTATAATTTATTGTATTAAAATTTCTAAATTAAAAGTTAAAAATTGAAACTTGATAAATTGAAATATAAGTAGAAATTGTAAACATTTCAAAGATCAATGTAAGATGATACAAATCATACAAGATACTGAATACAATCTTTTCCTGGTTTGTTGTTTTTGTCAAAACTCAACAGAAAGAATTTACATTATTTAGAACAATGCATGTCACATAATGTGAACTGAACGTCCATAGTGCGCAATAATATTTTTTTTCTTCGTATATTTTTATCACATTTTCTTTTTTCGCTTCAAATGTGCCTGCATGAGCAGCGCCACGTAATACTTCAACATAGGAAGCAGCATTTTTCGATGATTCGTTGATTAAAATTATACGTAAGAGACAAGAAGTGACATCACAGCTACATCGCATTTTCCACGGCAATATGTGACATGCCTGTACATTTATCTATAAATAAGTCACTTGTGCATATCGGAAAGTTTACGCGTGATGAAAATGTCTATAGGCTTACGTGTTATCGATCTTGTCGTTCTAGAGCGCTCTAGAGTGATACGTCGTGACACAAAGCGACGTTTTAATGACAGTGATTATTTGCGATAACAATTTTTCTCTGGAGAGTCTACGATCATCGAGGTAAAAAAAAACTGATGTATTATTTGGTATTTTACAGTGCAAGTGTTATATCATATCGCAAATTGCATTATTGACTCACGATTATGAAGAATGTAATTCAATATCGAATTAACGTGTAATTTATCTTAATTTCGGCAATTCGGTGTCGTGACATTAGTTTACATTTTATATATTACGGTTATTATTTTATTACAAATTAGTATCCGTAACTGTATGTTGTTTTATAAAGAAAAATTTAATAGGTTTATGTAAAGACAACCGGTATAGAAATAATTGCAACCGCAATTCTCTTGAAGTCGCAAACTGATTATGTTGGTAAAAAATACTGCTAGTAAAAAACAGGGACTATTTAACTTTCGTTAAATGATCGCTAATGATTCTGAACGACGTCATAGATAGGAATAGAGAAGATCGTTCTGTTTGTCGGTTCAAAGACTGACGAGTATCTATGAAAAGAGTCTTGATTGCAGGATAAATCGTCGGAATCTTAGTTGCCGTAATGCGTAATGCGAATTCCTTGCTGATTGCGGATAGTTGTGTTTAACAGTAAACCCATTATCGATAGCAGATGTTGCGCGGATGAGTGTTAATGTTTCGTAATGAATGAGATTACCGTGTAAGTGCAACCATTATGTAATCAATGATTATGTGCATTATAGAACGCACTATTGTTGAGTTATTAAGTTAAGAAAGAACCATCTCCGTAAACAGATCTGTCTAAAAGATATCTTCAGCATTCACGAAAAAGAATAATAAGTAAACTATACATGTAATTTTACTTATCTAATCTACGTTTTACAGAAAATGAACAAAATTATTACGAAATATTCTTTTTGATCTCTTACTTTTGTGATGAGATAAAATCATTTTAAAAATCAAGTAAATAAATATATTTTGAGATATTTTAGAGGATTAATAAAAAAAAATTTATTTGGATAATAAGCGCTTTTTTACCTCAATTAATTAAAGAGTTTAATTAACGTTTCACAAAGCGTTTGTATACTTCTCGAGTAATCTCGGCACACGGTGTGCCTTTCGTTGCAAATCCGAATGCGAATTGCCTTTCTCTTGACGCAATCCGCAAATCAATGGCGATCGAGTCTAAAATCACAGGGGCATCCAATTGAACTCCATGACGGTTCTCGGTGTCAATGACTCCGGGGGACCGTATGTCGCGAGCTTCGAGCACGGTTGATTTCGATCACCGGGTACATGCACGCAGCACGCGCACAGTCATACAAACACGTCGTACAGCCATTTTCCGCGCCCTCCTTTCCTCCCGCCCCCATTTTCCCCCTAGCCCGGTCTTCCGTAGTCACGTAATTGATACTCCCGCGAAAACACCGTCAATTTTCAGAGCACATGGTTCCGCGATATGCTCGGCGCATAAGCGCATGACCTCCCTACAGGTGGTATGCAACATAGAATGTAAGAGCACATTGAACCCGCTAACTTGCGACGAAAACGCCATGCGTACCGTATTGTCCGTGACAATGAAAGTCAATGACCTTTTGGACGGAAATATGAAGTTTTACTGAAATTTCGTGTAGCTAAAATTTTATCCGTTGCTTTTTAGACCGTATGGTCCCAAAGAGAGATAAATACAATTTATACATGAGGTCGTTGAGCTGAGGAGCAGTTCAAAGTACTGCGAATTAATATACAGATGGATATCTCGATGTATTTTATTTTGATTTTATAATAATACATTTTTGTGCCATTATGATAATTAAAAATTTCTTAATAGTAGAGAGACTTATTAATATGTTAAATATATCTTATTAATGTCCTATTAATTAAATAATATTTTTTATTTTATATTAACTAAAAAATGTATGTAACACTTATATATGAAATTCGTATCTACTCTTTCAACTATCCTGATATAACATAGTATTTACGAAATTTAATGTTTTATTATTTTCATTTTATTTAACATAAAAATTTTTATATAACTTTTATATAATATTTTTTTATAATATAACACATTTTTTATATAATCTTAATCTTCTTTTTTAGCAATTATATTTTACTAATATTTACATATTTACAACTAATTTAATCAGTATAGATATCTTAGAGAGAAACAACAGATACTATTTTGCAAATTTATGTCATTGTTTAAGATATGGTTCAAAATTTCTGATTAATTGATATCTACAGTTAAATACTATTTAATTGTTTCAAGAACGAACAGATGGAAATAATTGATATATATAAAAGATCAGTTATTGAGCATCATGGCTATTAAAAAGATATCGGTATATCGATGTATCAATGTCTTGATAAATCATCAATATCAGCGATTTGCTGCGTATCGAAATGTAAGAAAGAATCGCGCGCGTATCTCTCGCAAATATTCACGCATATATTCAGACAGATTTCACGTCATGATAATTTCTTCATCATCAAGTGCTCTTATAAACAGCTTACGTATTCTGAATCTTAATTGCAATGCGATAATCTTTTTTTTTAACTGTTTCTTAAGGAAACAACAAGATGCTGGAAGAGTTCGAACTATCGCTATATATATATTTCGATAATAACTGCTTCTTTCCGATAATAATCATTTTTCTTCTTTTCTATCTTTTCTGAGATGTTTAATAATAATGTATCGAATTTCTTTCCAGAAGCTCGATACGGAGAGATACAATTTTAAAGGTTTGAGATTTAATATATAAAGATATGAAAAATAATTTTTATCTGTAACAATGAGTGCAAAATTATTCGTACAGAGGAAATATTTTTAAAAAATCCTTATTTTTAGTAAATTAACTAGTAATTTATTAACAAAGAATAAAATGGAATTTTATTTTCTCAAAATTATTTTACATAAAGAATGTGTGTGTGTGTGTGTGTGTGTGTGTGTGTGTGTGTGTGTGT